>NW_028326615.1:0-50243 GCF_027475165.1 Benincasa hispida
AAGAAAAATGATGAAGTACAGTACCATCGCTTCATGGACATGTTAAAACAATTACACATCAACATTCTTTTCACTGAAGCGATTGAACAAATGTCAAAGTATGCTAAGTTTTTGAAGGGCATGGTGACAAAGAAAAGAAGCACAGGAAAGTTCGGAACGGTGGCGTTAATGTAAAAGTCAAAAACCATAATTTCACCGAAGATGTGCGACCCCAGAATTTTCACGATACCTTGCTCAATTGGTGGGATATATATAGGTCAAGCGCTTTGCGATCTTTGGGCCAGTATCAACTTAGTGCCCCTTTCAATTTTCAAACAGTTGAATGTGGGTAGCTGGCACCCACGACATTGACTTTCCAGCTGGCGGACAGGTCTCTAGTTCACCCAGAGGGGAAGATGAAGGATGTCCTTGTCTCAATTGAAAAATTTATTTTCCCGACAGACTTCATCATTCTCGATTACAAAGCGAACAAAGATGTACCCATCATATTAGGACGACCATTTTTATCTACAGGTCGCGCTCAAATTGCTGTGTACAAGGGAGAGATCACGCCGAGTGTGTATGAAAAAAAGCTCAGGTTTGACATTATTAAAGCCATGAAGTATCCGGAAGAAGAAGACCTATCTGATTCCGACAATGAACCCAGTTGTAATGAAGAAGAAGAGTCTGAAGATGAAGATGAAAGAGAAGATGACCGCATCTGTAGTAACCTGCAAAGTGTTCATGGAAACAACAAACAACAAACAAAAATTGACGTTGAATGAAGAGAGAAAAGCACAAAAACCATCCTTGGAACAACCACCTACCGTGGAATTAAAAACCTTGCCAAGCCACCTGAAGTATGTTTTCTTGGGACAAAATGAAACTCTATCAGTGATAATTTCCTCTGCGCTACAAGAAGAATATGAAAATGCAATGCTTAGCATCCTGAAGAAGTACATCAAAGAAATAGAGTGGACGCTAGCGGACATAAGAGGAATCAGCCCTGCATATTGCATGCACAGAATAAAACTCGAAGAAAACCAAAAAGGGTTTAATGACCTCAACGCAGACTAAACCCTATGATGAAGGAGGTTGTGAAAAAGGAGATAATCAAATGGTTGGATGCAAGTATTATATATCCAATCGCTGATAGCATATGGGTTAACCTCGTGCAATGTATGCCCAAGAAAGGAAGAATGACGGTGGTCCCAAATGCAAACAATGAATTAATACCAATGAGGACCTTCACTGGCTGGCGGGTCTGCATGGACTACCGTAAACTCATTGCGGCGACGAAGAAGGATCATTTCCCCTTACCTTTTATTGACCAAATGGTAGACCGCCTAGTAGGAAGTGATTACTTTTGCTTTTTGGACGGGTATGCGGGCTACAACCAAATAATGATTGCTCCTGAAGACCAAAAGAAAACCACATTCATTTACCCATATGAAACGTTTGCTTTTCGTCGAATGTCGTTCGGATTATGCAATGCGATGAGTACGTTTCAGAGGTGCATGATGGCCATCTTCTCTGAGTATCTTGAAGACTCAGTGGAAATTTTTATGGATGACTTCTCGGTTTATGGGCAAACGTATGAAATTTGTCTAAACAATTTAGAAAAGATACTGAGGAGATGTGAAGAGACAAATCTTGTGCTGAACTGGGAGAAGTGCCACGTCATGGTGAATGAAGGTATTGTGCTCGGGCACAAAGTTTCCAAGGAAGGGCTGGAGGTGGATAAGGCAAAGGTTGAGGCCATTGAAAAGCTTCCTCCTCCAGCAAATGTGAAGGCTGTCAAGAGTTTCCTGGGACATGCAGGATTTTATCGACGCTTTGTGAAGGACTTTTCGAAAATTGCTCGACCATTGAGTGTGTTTCTAGAGGCCGAGAGAACGTTTGACTTTGATGAACAGTGCATCAACGCATTCAAGATACTGAAGAACGCATTAATAACTGCACTTGTGTTGATCGCACCTGACTGGACACAGCCATTTGAGCTGATGTGCGATGCTAGCGGTTATGCGATGGGGGCGGTGCTAGCACAAAAGAAGAAAAAAATGCTACACCCTATCGTATATGCAAGTAGAACCTTGAACCCTGCAAAAATGAATTACACTACCACCAAAAAAGAACTTTTTGTGGTGATCTTTGCACTGAAGAAATTTAGAGCTTACTTGCTAGGATCCAAAGTGATCGTTCACACCGACCACTCGAAAATCAAATATTTAATGACCAAGAAATATGCAAAACCGAGGTTAATTCGATGGGTTTTCCTCCTTCAAGAATTCAACATGGAAATCATTGATTGCAAGGGGATGGAGAACCAGGTTGCAGACCACCTATAAGGATTAGAAAATCCGGAAGTCGACCACAACCAGTCGAAGGTGAACGCAACCTTCCCAGATGAGCAGCTATTCAAAATTGAAGAATTACCATGGTATGCAGATGTGGTCAATTATTTGGTCTGTGAACAATTCCTGAAAAATTACACAGCGCACCAAAAGAGGCAGCTTATGCACGAGTGTAAATATTATTATTGGGACGAGCCAAATCTTTATAAGAGGGGGTCAGACCAGATCTTGCGTCTATGTGTACCAGAGACTGCTCACCAACGCATACTATCCTAATGTCATGACTCACCGTATGGTGGACATTTTGGAGGTCAACGCACAGCAGCAAAGATGTTACAAAGTGGATATTTTTGGCCAATTTTGTTCAAGGACACGAGAGACTATTCAATGAAATGCGACACGTTCCAACGAACTGGAAAAATTTCATAGAAGAATGCGATGCCAATGAATATTATCTTAGAATTGGAGCTATTCGACGAATGGGGCATAGACGATCATTTCCACCATCAAATTGTCACAAGTACATTATGTTGGTCGTCAATTATGTTTCCAAATAGGTTGAAGCGGTATCATGCATCGTAAGCGATGCGGTGATAGTCTCCAAATTCTTGCGGAAAAATATCTTCACTCGTTTTGGCACCCCATGTGCCATAATTAGTGATGAAGGCTCCTACTTTGTCAATGGCGTCATCAACAAATTGCTACTTAAGTATAATATCCACCAAAAGGTCGCCATCGCATACCATTCACAGGCAAACGATCAAGCAGAGATGTCCAATAGGGAAACCAAACTGATCCTAGAGAAGGTGGTGAATCATTCACTCAAAGATTGGGCCATGAAGCTGGATGATGCCTTGTGGGCATATAGGACCGCCTATAAAACACCTATAGGCATTGTCCGTATGCGCTGGTGTTTGGGAAGGCATGCCACTTACCTCTTGAATTGGAGCACAAAGCATTGTGGGCAGTGAACAAGCTCAATTTTGATTTGAAGACCATAGAGGAGGCAAGAAAACTTCAGTTGGTCGAGCTAGACGAATGGAAAATTCAAGCTATGAAAATGCCAAGATCTACAAAGAGCACACAAAATGTTGGTATGACAAACGACTATGTGAGAAGAATCTCCAGGTTGGACAGAAGGTCTTGTTATACAATTCTCGGCTACGACTTTTTCTCGAAAAATTAAAGTCACGTTGGTCTGGACCATTTATAATCAAAGAGGTATTCCTGCATGGTGCGGTCGAGTTAACCAATGAAGAAGGGACCAACACATTCAAGGTTAACAGGAAAAGAGTCAAGATGTATCATGGAGGAAACTTGCATTGCCAGAAAACCTTTGTGGACCTGAGGAATTCCTGATTGAAGAAGAAATGAGCAGTCCCAGTGATAGTATGCTATACAAACTCATCAGGGACGCAATTTTTTTAAAGTATCCTTTTTATATCTTTATTTCATGAACT
Source organism: Benincasa hispida (assembly GCF_027475165.1). Lineage (NCBI taxonomy): Eukaryota > Viridiplantae > Streptophyta > Magnoliopsida > Cucurbitales > Cucurbitaceae > Benincasa > Benincasa hispida. The sequence continues at coordinate 3,794 of NW_028326615.1, forward strand.
TACTCTACCTTTTTCGTACAATCACCACTCAGACATTTTCAGAAAGAAAAAAAGAAAAATTTTTAACTCTGTCTTTCGTATTTTTTACCTTCTTCATTTTTTTAGCAACGATTGTTGTAAACAATTGCGGTGGAACTACGCGATAACCAAAAAATGCGACCATTTTGTTCAGATCATCGCAAACGAAAAATCGACCTGCCACTGGAAAGAAGGATGCGATCACAAATGATGCAGGCAACAGAGCAAATTTGGGAGTTGTATCTCGCTTTGACTCTTTTATTCCAAATTGTGCATTCTCGCATCTCATTTTTAACATTTATAATTTTATGATCACATCCTCTTTGTTTAGCGCAATCATTAAATTTTGATGACTTTAGTTAGTCGCCACATTTTTTTCGTACCAATTATGATTTCAATGATGAAACGCATGCCTCTATTTCTCATCGCATTTACTAGAATCAACTTAATTTATGTACAGTCAATTCATGAAATATTTCTAGAAGTTAGTGGTCCACTAGCTTTCTTTCAAAATGAATTTTACGAAACTTCCTAAGAGCATCACATGAATCATTTCAGCCTATCAGTAATGAGGACATTGTTGCGTTTAAATTTGGGGGTGCCGATATTTATTTTCAACCTTGCTACTTTTAGACATTTTAAAAAAAAAATTCATAACGTTGAGATCGAATCCTACTCGTAGTTGGATGTCCGCATGACACCCATGGGGGCAAGCCAAAACGAAGGTAGGAATTGTGATCAATGCATAAATCAAGTGATCGCAACTCCGCTGCCAAATGGGCATGAGTTTAGACTGAGAAAGAGCGCCTTGTTCATAGTTGAATGCTCGCATGACACCCGTGGGGGCATGCCAAAATGAAGGTAAGGCACTTGGATCAGTGCAAGGTCACAAAAAGAATATCTAAACCGCGTTAGGATAAAATCACTTTTGAAACACCCCGGTTGGAAAAGGTTTTGAAATAAATCATGCGATTTCTTGGAAACAAGTAAAGTCTTTTTTAAGGTTAAACTTGCAGTCCTTAAGCTTTAGAAATAATTTAGGAAGAGATCATGATAGAAACTAAGAAGATTTTAGTTCATAAGATTTGAATAAGGCACCTCGAGAAATCTAGGTAAGGAAAAGGCGACTGACTCTCTAAAGAAAATCTTTAGTTTATGCTTGAGGACAAGCATTGTTTTAAATTTGGATGTGATAACGGGCAGAAATGCACGTTATTACAGCGCAAATATGTAAAACAATGAGGGAATGCAACGGTAAAACTATATAAAATCATGTCCAAAAAAATTAAACTAAGAATATTGCGATCGCATGCGCCCATCGCATAAAAGCAGGTAATTCACTTATTTTGTGCAGGAGAAATGTGTTGGCACAAGTAAGATTGCGATCCAAGGAATTCGACATCCGCACGCATTGAAAGATTGCGACCGCAATGCCATGCGATCGAATGCGCTCGCGAGGAGTCCCTCAAGAGGGTGGCCGCATAAAGACGGCGCATCAAGGTGAAAGCGTAATAAATCATGATGGGACGAAAAACTGATGACGGTCGAATCTGAATTTAGTTGACAAGCCGTTAACGACACACTGTAATAAGTATATTCAACTTTTCGGTGACCATTAATCGACACATCAGACAGATGATTTAATGACCTCCCATCATTGCAATCATTAGAAAGAAAAGCTTCATCACTTTGAGCTCTATAAATACTGAAGGCCACCACCGTTAAACAAGTTCGACACAGTTTGCCACATATAGAAGATACATCAAATACAAATAGATAACTGTAGTCTGTAGTTGTTCTTATACTTAGAAGGCGAAGACGAGCAAAGAGAAGAAGACGCCGAGAGATCATTCCTGATTAGCTCGAAAGACTGCTGAGAAGCGTTGTAAAAGGAGAGAGGGTTGATACTTGCGAAAGCAAGGATATTCTTCTAGACAGATTGGAGAAAAAACAGTGTAAAAGCCTCGGGAAGCAAGACATTATTATCGGGCTTCTTATCCCTACTTTCCATTGTTGTTTTGTATTCTGAGTTTATTTATAAAATGGAATTTTCATTTCAATATCTGTTCAATCTCTTCACATTTCGCATGAGTAGCTAAATTTTTGAATGGGTTGAGAAATACTTAGCAAGCATGACTAAAGATATTCACTTTATGTGATCATCTTGTCTTATGTATGCGTCAGTCACTCTTTAGAGATACTTAAGAGAGTAGTCTAAAGAAAGAACCTAGACTTGAGAATGTCAGTTAGAATCTAGGCTTGAGAGAGTCAAATTAGAATCGCATAAGCAAAAGATAGAAACTTAAACATAAGTTCTGTTTTCTATTATGCATCGCATGCACCCTAGAAATAGGATATGATAGTATGCGGTCACCTTGTGTATGTATGTATCATTCATCATCGCATAGACAAGAATAGAGGCTTAGATATAAGTCCAATCGACATTATCGTATACATCGCATGCGTCCTAGAAATAGGAACTATGGAATTTGCATTGAGAGATGACATGTTGTTGTGTGTGTGTAGCATGATCACATAACGTGAACGCAATCTTAGGAAGTGTTAGTTAAATCCCTTCTCAACCCTTTGTCGCATACTCAGTGTAACTTTCGATTTCATCAACTCTTTGCTCAAATCCATTGCATAGATTTATACTTAACAAAACTCCAACCAACTTATTAATTTTTGCCACTACAAAGGAATCAAAATTTACCGTCGCATAGTAACTCAGTAGTCCCTGTGTTCGACCCTGGACTTACCAGGAAACCTAGTGAGAAATATACTTGGGTTTTACTAGGAAAACTTGCATGTGCAATGCATAATTCACCACCGCAATTTCATACCATTATTTCATCACATTTACAATACATCAACCAAGATAAGGTACCTACCCTTATCTATCTACTATAGACTATTTAGGTTATCACTTCAACATGATCCACTTGTATGTCTCTACATACTTGTTTAGGCTATAGAAGATAACCTCAGATTTTAGTTTATTGATTTTGTGGGTTAATGCTACTAAATGTCAAATAAAATGCCTCAAACTTTATTAAATAAATAAGTCATTTGTACATTACAATTACAAACTAATGAACCCAAGAGATTTAGGGCATCAACCCCAACAGTTAATCTCTCGACATCCTTACAGGATCGCCAACTATCCTTATGATTGTGACTATTTATGATCACTACCTAAGAAAGTGTGCCTTTGAGTTTTCCCCTTATGCCTATGCCTATGCCTATGCTTATGTCTATGATATGTGATGTACCCTTGTGTCTCAATAGGAAAGCTAACAAATTAATCTAGTGGCTCAGTAGTGGGTCGATTACGGAATATTTTTTTACTCACATTATTCTTTACATGTTTTTAACCTTTTAGTGTGTCACTTAATAAAAGGGTTTTGTTACTTTTACTTAAGTTTGCAAAAGTCCTATTTTCTTGATACACATGTATGTAGTAACATCCCTAAGATATGTCTAGAAAGTAGGGTCGTTACATTGACCATGTCCTCTAAGGGCATACTCAAACTACTCGGACCATGGTTCCCCTGATTGCCCCAACAATTGAGGTTGTACATCCATCCACCTTGTTGATTTCCAACATAGTTCACCTTAGGTACTGGCACCTAAGCTTGATAAGCCTTTGAAAAATAAATTTGACTCATAAGAATAGATAATTTAGCAATTTCAACTCTAAGTTCACTTACCTCTTGTGAAGACGTAAAAGATTGAGAGATGCGATCTCACGTCCCAAACTGCTGGGCATTTGCTGCCATGGTGGAGATGAGTGTTTTTTCCTCTGAAGGGATCTTATTAACTAAGTCTCCTCTTGCAGCTACATCAATGGCACTCCTATCATTAGAGACAAGCTCTTCATAGAAAACTGTATCAATAGCTCGTCAGAGATCTAATGATGTGGAAAGCTGCCAAATAGGCGCTTAAAGCACTCCCAATACTTGCACAGGGTCTCCTTGATGTCGTCCTTGAGGGAGAATGGGAAGGCCCTCAGATTCATATACTTATTTCTAATGCCATGAAGTCTCATACTTTCACACACAATATGAAACTTCTTCAAGTGCTTGTGTGGATCCTCTCCAACTAAACCATAGAAAACGGGTAATAAGTGAATCAATCTAGACTTAAGCTCAATGATACATGTAGTCTCAGGATATGTGATGCAGAAGGGGTGCTGGTCAACATTGGGCATAGCAAGGTCCCTTAATTAATGTTCGGGCTTTGGTCGACCCATCCTCTTGCATGGATTTTCTCTTCTCTAGCTCTTCGTTCTGTAGTTTCTCTCCTACGTCTCCTCTACTCCCTATCAAGCTCTATAAAATATAACAAAAAAATTTGATCCTGGGAGGATCAGACCATACAAAGAAAGAAAAATTTAAGAATGAACAAAGAACTGTTAACCCTCTAAAAAAGAAATTTCTTAGTTCCATGAAAACAATGCCAATTTAACGAATGAAAAGTTATCGAGGCTTTTAGTTGATCAAATGATATTTATATTCACGATCTAGAATTTCAACTACAAAGTAGTCTTAGTGGCAAGATCGGGTCGAACACAGAGAACCTTCGAATTTCTCTAATAAATGGTTTGCAGCTCGAGTGTAACAGGGGGGAGTGGGGTTGGAAGTTGACTAATTTGAAAAAGAATAAATTGTAGGAACTAAAAATTTAATAAATTATACTAAAATGCCTAGCTTGGGTTACAATGAAGTTTTCCTTATTCAAAATATTTGGTCATTGAATTCTCATCATCAAAATTAATTAATTTCTTACACCTAATAGATTCAATTAGAACAGCAAACTAAATTGTCCTCAACAGCTACCTATGCCAACTTGAATTGTTGAAAAGCATATAAATTCCAGTTGTTTTAATTGTGTTAAGATCTAGGGCATGTTGGGCTAAATGTTTAATTTTCAAGTGCTTAATTAAACATTCATTTGATTCAATCCTAAGTTGGTTAAAACAATACTCATCTAATTTGATTCGCAAGCTAACCTAACCTATCGCTGTAGAATTAATATACAATCAAATGTCACGAATCAAACATTAATCAAAGTAATGATGATAAAATCCTCAAATGTACTGTAATACAATCATAATCTAAATAAGAATAGAATTCAACCAATAGTACAAGATAGAATTTGGTTCGAAAACTCACAAATATATGAAAATTCGAAAAACTCCTAAAAACTCAAGCTAGAAACGATTACCTTAACCTATGATTGATATCATGGACACCAATGATTTATTTAGGTTCATAAATAGACTAAAAATATGGAGAAAACAGAGAAATCTTCCTTGGTTTGGTTGGAATCCAAGATCTTTGACTTAAGCGGTGATGGTATTTATAAAAATCGTGATTATCCCACAACATTACAACGATGAAAAAAAATTGCGTGGACAAAACATCAGAGTGTCGTAACAGTGTGTGCTTTGCATAAAAATTGGGCATTTTGCCTTTTCAACATCGAGCACGGCGCCATAGAGCACCACGGCGACATGCAAGCAAGGGCAAAACTTGTTTTTTTGGCCTTCTATTTCCCATTGATACAATTAAGCTCTGTTTTTGCCCGTTTTAGCTCCATTCTATCACTAACTCCTATTTCCACCCTTTATGTACTCAAAATCTACAAAACTATCGAATAAACATAGAAAATCAAAGAACAATCTCGATGCAGAGCTAAATAGAACATTTTCGGTGCTATTAGTGTGCCAGTGAAATTAATTTTCGAAAAATGTGAAAACAAAGAAATTAAGAATATACGGTATAAACATATTAACAACAACATGCTTTAGGGACAAAAGAATTCGTACCTTTGAAGATTGATGTTGGAGGAAATAATTCTTGTTTTGTTGATGATTTGATCTGCGTCGATCATCATACACTGATCATGTGATCATAAGAAGAATATGCGTTCCTGCCACAAGCTTTCTTACTCCTTGCCAAGTATAACAAGATCGCAAGTTTCTTAGGATGATCCAAGGTCGAACACGGGGACTTGCAACTAAGTGATGTTTGTAAAGTAATGTGTTTGAGGGGGTGACTAAAAAGAAAAAGAAAGAAGTTGATTAGCTATGCGCTACTCCTACTCCTAGTTACAAACTGAACAATTGAAGTTTGACTATGAGAATCGGTCGAGATGGACAACCGTTAAAGCATAATGTGATGCATGGAGAAGTAGGATTGGGGGAGAAAATTTCACCAAGTTGGTCGCAAGAGTAATCACACACCTCTCGGTGGTCAGCCACATGCTTATATCTCTATAACGCATGGTTGTGTTGAGCATAAGATTATTCCTATCTCTAGGAACATTACTTACTTTGCTTAGCGAGTTCCACTACTTACCCTCTCGGGTAGTTGATTATAGGTACTCTACTCATACACAAGCATTATGATCGCCTCGCACTAAGCAAACAAGATTGGCTCACAATACTCGTGCAACGCACACCTCTTGGTGGTTTGCTACATGCATCATATCTCTATACTGCATGATTGAGTATGTGATAACTCTTGCAATCTACACTTAACTCATTGCAATGGAAGTAAAAGATGATAAAGGAGAAGAAGATGATGAAAATGGTGTTGAAGGAACTAAAAAGATGCATTGATTACAAAATGTATTAATGTCTTAAGCCAAAATGTAATACAATACAGTGGTAAGAAGAGGGGTAAAGGGCTAGATGTAGGAAATCTCTTGCTTCTATCAGATATATGTTAAGGTTGCCGGTGGTGGAATGGATGGTTGCTGGAGTAGTCTCTCTTGAGCTCTATCTTCGGTGAAGCTTCGATTGTCCATCGAAAAGGGTTGTGGGAATGAAGAACTCTCAAGTACTGTTTACTCATGCTCTTGTTTGTGATCACAAGAATCTGCCTAAGGCTGAGACCCAGATGCTTTGAATTTGGGCTCCAAGGCTCTATTTATAGATCTCAGACATCGATAACTTTGATAATCCCACTCTGAATTACTGCTATCACTGACACAATAGGTGAAATTTCACCGCTGCATCATAGTCTGACCGCTTTTCAGAAGGTCTTCTGAGTAGCCTAGACATCCCGAGGTATGCGTTCATATTCATTTCTTCTGTAGGATCAATGCATTCCACCCACTTTGCGATCATTCTCCTATCATGGTTATCACTATAGTTGCGACATTTCATGCGACGAATGTGTCTTCGTTAAGATCAACGCATGCGATCACTTTGCGATGGATTGGGATCAACGCATGCGGTCGATTCCTGCGACAACTACAAAAATAGATATTTTGATGCAAAATAACGCATGATGTAGGGTTAGTGGGGTTTTTTTAGTGCTGATTGATGCAAGCTCATTATTCCACATGAATTCTTAGCGATATTAACACATGCTCTACTCATCAACCCTCAAGATTCTAAGTAAAAGGCTGCAATAGCTTGTATTTCTACAAGCTATCAATTAACTTCTAAGGATTCCCCTCTACTTCATGAATTCTTCGAACTCAAAATACTGCAAACTCGTCCCTAGAGCTTGAACGATCACGAACAAGGGCACTACCACTGAGAAACCTTTCTATTCTCCAGACGGAATCAGAATTATGGGATCATTTGGAAAGGGGAAAGAGTTACATAACAAATTTTCCGAAAATCTATTGAGAAAGATCTTGGCTTTGGTGGAGAGAATTTTGTAGACAAATTTATGTGCACAACTACAACAAATTGATGTTTCGTCAATTCCCCCATAAAACTTCCTTAAAGTGAGAGTGATGGATGGAGAGGGAGTCCTAACTCCCCTCCACTAAACCGTAGAATAACTCTCAATGAAGTTATTTTAATTTTCTTGAATTTATTTAATAAATACTATATTTAATTTCATTTGAATTATATTCAAATAACATTCTATCACATAACCTATAAATTATGAATCTTATTCATATTAATTTTTAATTTATAGTTTTATATAAATCTCGTTCATATAATTAATATTTGAATCTTATTAAAATATTTATCTCTCTCATGTAATAAAGTATAATTTTGAATCTTATTCCAAATTAACTTTATATTATAACATATCTATATACATTATATTAATTGTAAGAAAATTGCATTGTATGACAAATACATTTTAAAAAATCAAAGCCATGATTTCAACTTTTTTATAATTGCAGGTGTGGCAATCAAATAGCAATCACATAGCTATCCTGTACAAATAAGATAGCAATCACCCTATAACACTTATCACATAGAAATCAGATAGTAATCAAATTTTCAGGCGGATGTTTTTTGCCATGTTTGCAAAAAAAAGCAAAACCTAGGGACACATGCCCAATTTTAAATTTATTTATTTTTTATTGAAGTTGCAATTGCCCCTTAATTGTATCTAATGGAATTTATTTCCTTATCTAATTTGTACAAACTAAATGACTCTTGTTTTACCATTGGTAAGTTAGCAAGGGGACCCAATGACCTACAGATTAGAAACTCCAATGATAGAAGATTTAATTAATTAACTATTTAATTAAATTAATTTATATTCATTAATTGTAGGTCACTCCATTAAAGACCCATAACTGCACCATTCATATTGTGTATATATTTTCGTGTCCATGGATATAACCAATCAATAGTCAGTTGATCCATCATGAATTATTCATAATTATAGCTGAGTCAAATTACCGTTTTATCCTGTATTTACATCTAACTGCTAAAGTTTCATTGATCCCTAAAATGAACAAACAATTAATAGTCCAACTATAAACTAATCCTTCTCGGGCTAGTGAGAAGATGAGACCTCATTGTTCATAATCCGAAATGAACCCTTAAGGGAGCAACTCATCTACTTACCTTAAAGACGAGAATGAGTGAATTCTATCTTGTGTAGCTATGTTCCCAACTTTATATTTGGACAAATCCCCAAAATGGAAGGCATATTGAGTCGACGAATCTGGTCACTCTCACCCATATAGATCAAAGGATTGGACTCATAGCCAAGAGTTCATAACTCACTCAGGATTAAGGTCAAGTCACCTATGGTCATCCTATGAAATGTTAATCTCTTGAATTAATGTTGTTATAAAGAACGACTAATCACTTTGCGCTCCGGTTGTTACAAACTCTTTGTATAGGATTTGTATAGGATACCTCAATTTGCATGTCTCCACATGAATGATTAGGATCAGATCAATTGTAACACTTAAAGTTCTTATAACATTTACAAAATGGATCATATATGTAGTGTCACTAGGATAAGGCATCCAATCTTATCCATATACTACAAACCCTTTTGGGTTATTACTTAAATATGATCAATCTATATGTCAACCACACAAATATTTATATTACAACATATAGTCTTAGATCTTAGTTTATTGGATTGGCAATCTAAATGTCGAATAAAACAACTTACTTTTTTAAGTAAACTATTCAAATATAGTTTATAAACTACGAGAACTACGCGATTTAGAGCACTAACCCCAACAATTTCATACTTGTTCTAAAGCTAGTGGGGAGTACAATAAAAAGTACAATATAATAAACAAGAGCATATATTATACCTAGTAACATCTCCCATTTTTCCTAGATAATATGATGCATGTCCTGTAGACCCAGATCCTTTAGGTGACCCTCAAATACTTTAGCCATGAGAGCCTTTGTAAACAAATCAACAATATTGTGCTCCAAAGAAATCTTTGTGATAATCATGTCTCCTCATTGCAAAATCTCCCAAATCGAATGATACTTGCACTTGATATGATTTTACTCTCTTGTGGCTTCTAGGCTTCTTGGAGTTCGTCAAAGCACCACTATTATCACAATAAAGGGTGATGAACATTGACATGTTAGAAATACCTTCTAATTTTATCAAAATCTTCCTAAGCCAAACAACTTCTTTAGCAACTTCATAAGCAGCCACATAGTCTGGCTCTATGGTAGAGTCAACAATGCAGCCTTACTTTGTGCTACACCAGACTACAAAGAGTGAACATTGATCCTGGTTTGGATTTGCTCGAATCCCTATCAAACTGAAAATCATAGTCAATGTATCCTATAAGAATCAAACCTTAGCCCCAAACACAAGCATATAGTTTCTCATTCTCATAAGATACATGAAGATGATTTTAACTGCAGTCAATGATCATATCCTAGACTGGGTTGGTATCTACTAACTATCCCTACTTTATAGAAAATGTATGTCCTTGTAAACAACATGGCATACATAAGGTTGCCCAAAACTGATGCATAGAGAATCCTTCTCATTTCATCAACCTCTTGAGAAGTCTTCGGACACTGTTCATTAGACAATAAAATTTCATGCCTAAAACTGTTGGCTTACAGATACATGCTACGGAAGAAAATAAGATCATTAAGCATTCTAATTCATTAATTTTGACATTAAAATAAGAATGTTAATAGAGAATTAAGAGGGTTTCAACACATACCTTTAAAGAACCTCTTGAATCTTGATCTTCAGCTGCAATCTCCTTTTCCTTTAGTTGTAACTACCATAAAGTCTTCCCTACTATTCTCTTGGAGCCTTAGATTGAGTTTCGGGACTCAAAACAAGCTTGAATTAGAGGAAAAAAAGGAGAGGAGGTCACTGGTTTACCTGTTGAAGACTTCTTCAACCTTCAGAATTTCTCAGCAAATTTAGTCAATTGCATGTGAGTTTTTCCAGCTAAAGCTTATGTGATATATCTTGGAATATCATGGAATCAAGTTGCATCAAATTTTGCCAGCTTCAACTCCAATTTTTGGTAGTAAGAAGTGAATAAGTTGCTTGGTTGGAAAGTGGAAAAATCCCACTTTTGGTGAGTTTTTCAAGGTTCCAATTTTTCATTTTTCTATTATTTTTAATCCATTTTCAAAATAAAATGTCATTTGTAGTTTTTTAATTTCATAATTAAAACTGAAAAAATTATTAATTTTACAATAATTAATTCCAAATTAATTTTTCTAATAAAATGAATAATTAATAATTAATTAAATAATTTAATTAATTTCAATTAATTTAATATCAAATATTAAATTAATTAGTCACCAATTCCACTACCAAGAATCCTTATTCATGAAATTAATATTTAAATCATATTTAAATATTAATCGATATCCAATTTTTTTTAATTCCAAAATTAAATGTGTAATTATATCGCATATAATTACTAATTCCCTTCATTCGAATTTGAACGTTTCAAATCAACTTATCACGCTATTCTAAAGCTTATCCATTTGTGAGCTAGTAAGGGGACCTAATTGACCTACAGATCATGGGCTCCAATGATCCGAGATTAATTGGCTAAACTCTTTACACCAAATTAACCCCCATTCGTTAACTATCGGGTCATTCCACTAAAGCTCAATAGTTGCACTCCCCTCACTGTAGATATATTGCATCCACTTGATATAACCATGATTAGTAAGTTAACTCTTCACATGTTGTTCATAATAATGGCTTGGTCAAAAGGCTGTTTTACCCACGAGATTACCTCTTGTTCTTTAAGTCCCACTGATCCTCTAATGAACAATTGGTTTGTGATACGGTCATCAAACTGAGTCCCTCTCATGCCAATGAGAGGGTGGGGCCCCTTGTTCAGACTCAGAGTCCACACTTAAGGGAACAACCTCTCTACTATCCCTGAAATTGGATAGAAGTGAATTCCATCTTGCACCCTATGTCCCCAGCTATCTACCCAATCTTACCCATGAAATGGGCGGCTTATTGAGCTGGTGCTGTTGAGCCAACCTTCACCTATACAAATCTAAGGATAATCCTGAATAAACAGGAGTTTATAGTTAGGTCAGGAATAAGATTAAGTTACCTAGGTCATCGTTGTGAAATAGTCAGTCTTAACAAATAAACACCGTTATAAAATAAGAGTGACTTATTTCTTGGTCCGATCTTGCACAAACTCATTGCACAGGACACCTTCACTCCTCATGTCACTACTTGTATGAATCAGGATCACTTTGTCTATAGCACTTTATAACTCTTGGTAACAACTATAGAGTGCGCCGCATCCAATAATGTTACTAGAACAAGGCACCCAACCTTATTCATATACTATAGATCATTTAGACTATTTACTCAAACCGGATCCACTCTTATATCTCCACATAAAGTTCAAGTACTCATGTACTAGTCATGGATATTTCAGTTTATTGGATTTATTTCTAAAATGAAATAAGCAATTCATATATTCAATACAACTTTATTGAATCAAACTTCAATAACAACTTTATTGAATATCAAAATAAGTTTATTGTTTACAAACCACGAGCATTAGGATATAAAACCCAACAAAAACGTGATAAACATCTCTTGGAATTGTGCATCTAATACCTAACAAGCATATTGTCAACATACGATGCTTGAGACAAGGCCAGCATTTTGTTCTTACGATCCCTTATGATCTGGATCCCAAGAACAAATCGTGCCACACCTAAATATTTCATTTGGAATTGGGCAACTAACCATTTCTTTACATCAGACAGTAAACCTACGTCATTTACAATAATTAGGATATCATCCACATACAACACTAAGAAAGCTACTGAATTGTTGTTGATCTTCTTGTCGACACAATGTTCATCAATATTCTGGTCAAAGCCATAAGACTTGATTACTATATCAAATCTTAAATTCAAAGATCAAGATGCATGTTTTAATCCACAATGGATTGATTAAGCTTGCAAACCATTTGCTCTTGACCTTGTTAAATGAATTCTTCTGGTTGCTTTATGTATATGGTCTCTTCAAGATTACAATTCAGAAAAGCAGTCTTGAGGTCCATTTTCCATATCTCAAAGTCTAATATGTGACCATGGACAAGAGAATCCGAATAGACTTAAGCATGACAACAAATGATAATGTTTCTTTATAGTCCACTCCCTTAACATGGGTATAACCCTTTGCCCCCAATCTTGCTTTAGAGGTTTGCACCTTTCTATCTACACCCTTTTTCCTCTCGTAGATCAATTTGCAACCTATAGGTTTTACCCCATCAGGTTGATCTACAAGATCCCAGACAGAATTGAAGTACGTACTTTGGCTTCATTTACAGATCCATGGCTTTAACTCATTCATCTGTGTCCACATCATTCATTGCCTGATTATAGGTTAGTAGATCCTCAACATCATCATTTAATATGATGGCCTAGACTTCTATTAAACCCAAATAACAAGTTGGTCAGTTCACAATCCTCCTACTATGTCAAGGCATACTCAACTCTTGATATCGATGTGCTTGACTAAATGAACCAACATCAACAAATCTTGTTGATGTATTACCTGTTGAGATGTATGCCCTCATGACTCTTAGTTAATAAGTTATTTGAAATAATGGTTGATTATTTTATACATGTAATTATCTGCTAAAGAAAGATCCAAGGTTATTTTATGAAACTTGAATCGTACGTGGTAGACATACAGGTGGATCATGTTCAAGTATTAACCTAAATGGTCTAAAGTATATGGACAAAGTGTCTTATCTTGATGAAACTACGGATACGACAAACTTTGTAATTGTTACAAGAGTTGTAAAGTGTTACAGACAATTTGATCCTAATTATTGATGTAGGGGTTTATGAGTGGGGGTATCCTATAGAAAAGGTTTGTATAAGACCTAACTGCAAAATGATTAATCTCTCTTTATAACATCGTTAACTGAAGATATTAGCATTTCATAGGATAGGTAACTCGACCTCAATCTTGAGTTATGAACATTTTTTTATAAAGACATTGATTTGTATGAGTGAGAGTGGCCTAACTTGCCGACTTAATAAGCCCACCATTTTAGAGATTTGTCCGATTAGAGAGCTGAGAGCATAACTGCACAAGATAGAAATCACACTTCCCCGTCTCTAGGGTAATTAGATGAATTGATCCTTTAAATGTTGACTCCGGGTCTTGAACAATAATATTCCTCTCTTTTACTTGCCCGGAAGAGTTTTTTTTTTTCTTTTTTTATGGTAGGACCATAAATAGGTTGTTCATTAGAGGATCAGTGGGCCTTAAGAAGTAAGATATAGTTATAGGGGTAAAAGAGTAATTTGACCCAGCTACAATTACGAACGATTCATGAAGAATCAACTTATTGTTGATTGGTTATATTCATGGAGACAGAAATATATCTACGTGCGAAGAGTGCAGTTGTGGGTCTTTAGTGGAGTGACCTCTAGTTAATGAATGTTGATTAATTTAATTTGAATGTTTAATTAATTGATCACGTATCATTGGAGCTTTTAATTTGTAGGTTCATTAGGTCCCCTTGCTAGCTCACTAAGGGTAAAAACAAAAATAATCTAATTTTGGATTAATATGAGATACGATTAATATAATGTATATAGATACATTATGATATAAAGTTAATTTTGAATGAGATTCAAAATTCTACTTTATTATATGAGAGAATAATGTATTTGAATAATTCAAATATTAAATAATATGGATGAGATTCATATTATAACTATAGGTTAAATTTAATATTAATGAGATTCGATTGGCAACTGCTCGATTTGGAAACACCCAAAATACAAAAGTTGAGTTTGATTATTTTCTTAAACTACTTTTTGTTTAAATACAAGAGTTGACAGACAGAAATAGACTACTATCAGTGTCTATTTGAGATAGACTTTGATAGAGGTCTATCTCTATTTATCTGAGATAGACACTGATAGTCCTCTATCAATGTCTATATGAGTTGTCTATCTGAGTTACCTAACTCTTAATTCTTTTCTTAAGCTAGTTTTTGTTCAAAAACAAGAGTTGACAGATAGAGATATTGATAATAGTCTATCAATGTCTATAAGGGACAAACAGTGATAGTACTTTATAACTGTCTATCTCAGTTGTCTATCTGGGTTGCCTTAGGTTTGTTTCTTTTCTTAAGCTACCTTTTATTCAAATACAAGAGTTAATAGATAGAGATAAACTATTATCAATGTCTATCACGAATAGACTCTGATAGTATCATATCCTATCTAAAGATTAAGTTTTTTTAAGATTCTTACTTTCTATCATATCCTTGCAGGTAGATGAAGTTGAAGAAGACATTGAAATTGAAACAGAAAAGAAAGAAGATGAATTCGAAGAATATGCCGAAAAAGAAGAGAATCAAAGAAGAGAAAAAGGATTATAACATAGAAATGAGAAAAAGGTAAACATCAATGTTTATATATATGATGATAGACAATCATAGTAGCCTATCATTGTCTATCATTCAGTGTTTTTTTTTATGAACTTTTTTTTTGTAGCATATCAATGAAAAAGAGCAAATTGAGAAAGAGAAAGAAAATGGAGAGCAAGAGAAAGTAGATGACGAGCAAGTAGAAGAAGACCAAGATAAAGTAGATGAAGATCCAAAAGAAGATGAGCAAAATGAGGAGGAACAAGTTCAGGAAGAGCACAACGAAGAGGAAGATACTGATAAGGAAGAGAATGAAGAGATTCTCTTTCAAAATGAGAGACCAAAGAGGAACTAGAAGCGGAAGCAAGTTGTTGAAGAAGAAACTAATAATGAAGAGGATGCAAATGAAGAGATCCAAACAAAAGGAAAAAAGAGAAAAAAAAAAGGGAAAGCAACAAGAGTAAGGGAAGCATAAAAGGTTTAGACCAAAGGTGCTAGAAGATACACACTTTCAAAAAGAGAGACCAAAGAGACAGTAAAAACCAACCAAAAAAGCATTGGGAAATCAAAATAAGAAAAATGTCTCTCCAAAGAAGAAACCTGAAAGAAAGAAACGTGAGAAGAAGAACGAAGTACAACCTTGAACTTCAACTCAAGAATATGTGAAATTGATGATGAACACTGCTCCAAGCTTCAGCTTGAACATTTCTCAAACTCAGTCTTAACCTAAATCCCAATCTCAATCTCAGTCTCAATGATTGTAGAATTACTTTATCAAGTTTGTAAAACTTCAAGTTGAATATTTTTTTGTACTTGGTTTTCCACTTTATACATTTTGTAAGTTTATTTCTACTTGTTGACAATTAACTACTTTTGGAATTTATAAAATTAACACGTTTTGTTCATTACGTTGTGCATCGATGCTTATTTAATAATGTACTTGTTGGTTCATAATTTTCTATCTGAGTTTACTTATTGATACATGATGATAGACTAGTATCACTATCTGTCTTATAAACTTTAGCAACCATAGAAAAACTTTAGCATTAGTACATACTTGTCTAGTTCGAGTTAAGATAAATAGAGATAGAGTACTAGTAATGCTTATCTACTTCGAATTGAGATAGACAACGATAGGATACTATCAGTGTCTATTTGAGATAGACAGCGACAAAGTTCAATAATTATTTATTTAAGATAGATGGAGATAGAATAATATTATTGTCTAGATAGACAGTGATAGACTTCAATGAATGAGTTTTTAAAGGATAGATGACTTCAATGAATGATAAAGTTTTATCATTTAAGGATTTGACTTAGAAGAGGGGGGACGTAATTGCAATGAATGTGTGATGTACAATTAGGAAAACAATCATGGCCTGTATATTTAGTGATAGACAATGTTAAAACTATCTGCATCTATCTGGATCTATCTAGATCTATCTAATGATAGATTCAGATAGACACTGATAGTTGTCTATCTGAATCTCAGATAGATGTCATAATCTATATACACAGTGATAAACATAGATAGTTGTCTATCTATGTCTATCTATTGATTTTCTTGCTAAAGTTCACCTATCTGATATCAGAAGATAGAGTTAGATAGACACTTTCTGTGCCTATCACTGATAGTTCTTGTGCTTCTTCCAGTTTTTATGCATATGATTGATATATAACGACTTAAGAGTAAGGTACTATTAAAAACATTTACAACTCAAGAACAGAATAAATCAGAAAATATCATTTATAAACTCTAATGTCAATCCATTTGTCTATATATGTATTACAATGAAAAAATAATGATTATATAATTTGATTAATTGGTTGAAGTTTGCAAGTCCTACTACTGTGGCCTTTACAATTACATTTTGGTGAACTTTTAAATTCATCTACAGATGAAATTTTTTGTTTTGTAGGCCTTCCAGCTTGACGTTTAACAATAGGAGGTAATGTTTTCATGACATCATCTTCAGCTCTCCAATCTAATTGAACTCCAATAGGTCTAACACAACCAATGTATGCTACTAACAATGTTCTTTTATAATAAAAGCCAGCTACATAAGAATAGGTATCTAAATTAAGCATTTGGAGAACAGCAAGTGCATGTGCACATGGAATTTCCTCAAGATCCCATACTCAATAACTGTAAGATCCCAAGTCTAGCTTCACTATGAGTTATTTATCTCCATCCATTATATTGTATTCGATGTTGCTAATTGGATCAACCTAATAGATGAATACGAGAAAGGTAATTAGTATTAACAAGTATTCAAGGAAAAAGGTAATCATTGTTTATCTAAGATAGACATTTTACATACTTGATTATCTGAGTCTACCTATTGATTACTTCGAATTGAGATAGACAGAGATAGAAAACTATCAGTGTCTATCTAAAATAGACAGTGATAGTCCTCTATCAGAGTCTATTTGAGATGGACAGAGATAGAGCACTATTAGTGTCTATTTGAGATGGACAGAGATAAAGTACTATTAGTGTTTATTTAAGATGGATAGAGATAGAGCACTATCGGTGTCTACCTAAGATGGACAACGATAGTCCTTTATCAGTGTCTATCTGAGGTAGATAGTGATAGATAGATAATAAGAAAAAGACAGAATTCTTACCAAGAAACTTCTTGATTTTTTGTGTTTTCGTTGTAATATGTTCTTAGCCTAATAAGTCAAAGAAGTTTTCATTACAAAAGTAGCTTTACTTTGATCATAAAACCACTTTTGCAATATAACTTTGATTGAACTAAGAAAGCTAGCCACGGGTAATTCTTTAACATCCTTAAACATTGAGTTTATACTTTCTACAACATTCGACGTCATCATTCCATACCTTCTTCTTCGTGAATATGCCTAAGACCACCTTTCAAACTTAACACTACTAAGATAACTTCTAATGTTTGGGTAGATTGACTCCATGCATCTCATGTGGTACACAAAATCATCACTAGTGTAGGCATTAGCAGAACTAAAGAAATAATTATCAAGCAATGGATCCTTAAAATGAAGTTTCAAGTTTCTTAAGAGATGCTGCATGCACACAGTACTCAACACTAGCAAACACTCTTAAAACTTCTTTAAGAATGCTAAGATGCCTATAAGAAACAATGACTAAATTCTTTCATTCCACAAAACTACTTTGTATGTTTCAAAAAACCATGTCTATGATGTGTCATTTTCAAAACCATCAAATGCAAAAGAGAAGATTTGATTGTTACTATCTATTGATGACACCAAACTTACACTTCAAAAATGCGCCATCAACATGTATGATAGGTCTACAATACTTCCACCCTTAATTGATGCACTAAAAGCCATGAAGCAAAACTTGAAATGACCATTATCATCCATTTCTAAAGTAGTGTAGGTACCTGTAAAAATACATAAAAACATTTCTATCAGCATAAATAGTAACAAAACTGTATAGATAGACACTATAGATGTCTATGGTTTTTTTTATCTAAGATAGACAATGATAGACAACTATCCCTATCTATCTAAGATAGATTGTGATAGACAAATATCACTGATAGATAGTGATAGTTGTCTATATCAATTTCTATTTACAATAGAAAGAGCTAGAAATTTGCTAAGGAGAATGGATCATACCTGGACTCATTCACTCAACTTTTCAAAAAATTTTGAAATCAAAGTGTATGATTCAACTGCATCTCCTTTTAATATCTTTACTATGTGTTATTTTGCCCTCAAAGCTTTTTGATAACTTATATTAACTCCAAGTTTTGTACGAGCCTTATGGATAATGTCTCTAGGAATGGATTGATCAGTAGACATGAACCTAAAATCATCTATCAAGCAATTCCCAATTACCGATGAAGAAGCTTGTCTATGACAACCTTGAGTTGTGTTCAATGGAAAGTCATGTTCAAAAATTTTCATAAGCATTCACATCTCATTGTTCTTATATTGAGATGCCCTAACATACCATTTGCAGCCTTTTTGCAAACATTCGAATTCAAGAGACTTTGAATTTGATCTTGTAGTCCTAAATTAAAAATTATTCTTCACTACTTTTATCTAAGAACACTTTGAAAGTACTTTTTTACAATCAATACATTTTTTCCTTCAAATCAGCATAAAAAAATCTCTATAGCTTCATCATTTGAAGAAGAATAAGAACCTAAATCTAACATTCTTGTTGGGATTGATGTTCTAATTCTCCCGGAGTCTCGTTGTTTTATAAAAATATACCTTGTTTAATGAATAAAATAAATGTTATTTA
The DNA here is from genome assembly GCF_027475165.1 of Benincasa hispida. Classification (NCBI taxonomy): domain Eukaryota; kingdom Viridiplantae; phylum Streptophyta; class Magnoliopsida; order Cucurbitales; family Cucurbitaceae; genus Benincasa; species Benincasa hispida. The sequence continues at coordinate 23,178 of NW_028326615.1, forward strand.
ATTCTTGCATTTATTTATATCCAATAAACAAAGCCCCTTAGTTATCTTATGTGAACTTAAACATGTATATGTGATATACAAGTGGATCATGCCTTAAGTGATAACCTAAATAGGTATGTAGTATAAGGATTAAGGTGAGATACCTGATCCTTGTGACACTACGGATACGACCCGCTTTGTAGAGGTTTGCAAGTGTTGTAAACTACTACAGATGGTAGATCTTGACCATTCATGTAGAGATGTACGAGCGAGGGTGTTCTATACAAAGAGTTTGTATAAGACCTGGACCACGAGATGACTAGACTCTATATATAACGCCGTTGATGCTAGAGACTTACATCTCACCTAAACGACCATAGGTGACACGATCTTAATCCTGAGTATTTTGGAAACTCATGCCTTTAAGAGTGGTCCTTTGATTAGTATGTGTTAGAGTGGCCAGATTACCAACTCAACATGCCTACCTTTTTGGGGACTTGTCTGATATGGGAGCTGGCAACTCAATCCACAAGATGGAATTCACTCATTTTTCGAAGCAGGGATAAGTAGTGAGATTGCTCCCTTAAGGGCTGATTCTGGGGCTTGGAGATAGTGACCACAACTTCTCTTTGGAAGAGAAGACTAAGTCATAGTAGGACTATGACTTACGTTTATTATAGGGATCAGTGGTACTTAAGGAGTTAGATGTAACTACAGGGCATAACGATTATTGGCCCAACTGTACTTACGAGCGATTTGTGAAGGGTTGTCGCACTTCTGATTGGTTAAGATGGACACATAATATATTTGTGGTAAGGAGAGTTCAATTGTCGGTCTTTAGTGGAGTGTCTGGCAGTTAACAGATGGTGGATCTCGTGACTAAAAAGTTTAGTTAGTTATTCATGTACTGTTGGAGCTTCGAGCTACAGGTCCATAAGGCCCCCTTGGTAGCTCAATGGATTCAGTTGAGGATCAGTTATTGGTGTTGATTTGAAGTGTTCAAATTGACAAGAGGTATTTTAATTATATATGATATAATCGGTATCATGTATGAGATACATCTAATGGAGGATTGATGTAAATGAGATTTACATTAAGTACCATGGAATAGAAAAAGAACTATGGTTTATATGTTTCATGAGATGAAATATTAAAACTATAGGTTATAAATATAGTAGGATAAGTTGGTTATTATTTATATTTATAATAATATTAATTATTGGATAATTAAGTATTTTTCTCTAATAACCAATTGAGTGGGAGATTATTGGTGGTTTATAATAACCATGAGATAAAAGGAAAATAGTTTTCCTAATTTTAATAAGTTTTTGCAAATGTTAAAAAATTGTTTTGAGATTCTCTCTCGGAAAAACATCTCACGAAAACTTGTCAAGTAAATATAGATTTACTAAACGACAGCTTGGGCGAGCTAAACGATCGTGCAGTATTTATTAAGCGACAGTTTGCTAAATTATCGTGTAGTGTTTGTAGGCGACAGACAATGAGCTATGCGATAAGCTAAGCGATCACTTAGCTTTTACTAGATGATCGCTTAGCTTTAGCTAAACGATTGAGCATCGACCTATGCGATAAGTTTTTGTCTTCTCCCACTTGCTCAATCGTGTACATGATTGTTCTTTCTTCCTTCATCTGCCTCATACTAAGTCCACACAGAGCCCACCCTCTAGATTCTCACACCGAGAATACCAAGGTAACCTTCTTGGTGGTGTTATACTCAACTCTATGCCGTCGAGGTTCTGTGGAGGCCGTTCGTGTTCTTACTGGAGTGTTTGTGATTGAGGCGACCACTGAGGATGAGTGCAAAGTGTTTGTGTAGTGTAGCGGTCGTGTTGTTCGAGCGTTTGAGGTTGCTGTGTTCAAGCATTCGTGAGCAAGAAGCATGGAGATGAGTCTACAAATGTTTGTAGCTTTTGCCTTGTTCATTTATTTGATTGTTCATGCTGTAATTTCTGTAACAATTGCATAACTGTATGTTTTGTTTATATTTGTAATGTTCATTCATGATTGTAATTTGGAATGATCTATTTTTCGCTGCTCATGAAAATCTCGAGTTTGATTTCCTTCAATTGGTGTCAAAGCCAGGTTGTTATGATATTCCAAATTACAACTCTGTTTTGAACTCATTTTACAGTCGCGGTGGGTTTCTGCATTTTTGATTAAGCGTTTTCTGCATTTGTGGTTGAGTTGATGAATATTTCGAGTTCAATTGCCTTTAGTTAAAGCTTTCTGTAATTACAAAGTGTTAATTGTAAAGGCCCCTGTGTTTTTGGGCGTAATTAACTTTGCAATCGAGTTTGTAACTCAAAGAGTTTGAATAAGTTGAGTCGTTCATGATGAAGCTTCGAAGCATGGAGATGCGGTTCTCAACGAAGAAGAAAACCAAGCATTGGTCGTATTGTGTAGCTTCAAGTAGACGATCGTTGGGATTTAACTAAGCGATCATTTAAATTTTTCTAAACACCGTGTAGTATTTATGAAATGATCATTTAGCTAATGCTAAACGGTGGGGTCAATCATTTACTCTATCGTATAACGTTGGTTACCCGATCGCATAGGCGCTTGAGGTAGACAATCGTAATGGGAGAATGTGATGCTCATCGCTTAGTAAAAGGCGCGTGCTAGACGATCGTGTAGTTAGTAAGCTTCATCACTTAGTTACTACCTACACGATCACGCGTATGCGATACGGAGGCGCTAGCTAAGCGATCGTAGAAGTGTTGGTGCTTCGCGGCATCATAGTCATTTAGATGATCGCGAAAGGCGGGCGTTGTGCGGGGCATGCTAAGTGATCGTGTACTTCAGGCTTCATCGCCTAGTAAAAGGTACACAATCATGTAGTAATAGCTAAACGATAATTTAGGTTTGTCTAAACGATCGTGTAGTATTTGCTGAATAATTGTTTAACACTGGAAGCGCTGGTAAGCGATAGAGCAAAACGTTTGTTTTATCGTGTAGACGATCGCGGGGTGTTCAAGACCCGGTTCGCCTGTTTGAATTAGAGACTCCTTGTCTTTAGTTAGCTTTAATTTGTGGTTTTAAGGTAATTTCACCCGGTTCATCAACATTGGTTTATTATACATGTGATGTATGGTACTTATATGCCAAAGTGTTTGACATATAGTTTAAAACCCACCTTAGGTTGTGCAATTATTCATGCATCATGTATTATAAATGTTATAATATTGCATGAAGAAATTACTTGAAAGCATGCGCATGAATCATGAAATATAAGAGTTATATTTTGCATGCAGTGAGCATTATCATGCATCATCCTTTTATTATAAATGTTATAGTCTAAGGGTGAATGGAAGCATGTTTTGCTTGTTTCATTGCTGTTTTTGTATAAGTGTTATATAAAAGAAGAAGCAATGAATGGACAATACATTGAGCATGACACTTAGGCCGTTTATAATCGTTATGAATGCCTTGCATGTGTTTTCATAGCATTGTGGTGTTAGTTTCCGTTTATAATTGTTATAAAGGAAATTAGACCTAAAATCAATAATTCAGAGTTACATGCGGACTTAGGGTGAACTCAAGTTTTTTTAAAAAGGGTTTTAAAATTAGATTGAGATAGACCTAAGTTCAAGTGGTTCTAAAGAGTTTAGCAACCTAGATTAATCTTTTAAAATCGGTTTAATAGGATTAAATTGGTTGGAATAAAAGATTAAATTTGTTGTAAACCTATTTATAAGGGAACTTTTGTCTAAGGCGGTTCTGGCTAGGCTGAGATTCTTAACTTGACGAAAATATAACACCCCTACCTGGAAACCTACTTGAAAAGGTGAATTAGATAGATTTTCAACAAGCATGCAACAATTTGGTCAAAGATTCTGTTAAAGAGTTTAATGGATGATGATCAAAAGTTGTTTAACCATCCAAGGTGAAAGTTACTCTTGGGAAAACCTAAAAGTCATTTAGTTAAAATCCTTAGCCGTATTTTTTCTAAGTAAGCTAAACCCTAGATTATAAAATACTCAGTAGGAGGAAGAGGCATATCTGATATGTATATGATTCCACTCATGTTTCTCCCTGTATGTTCATACCGTAAGATTCATGCTTGGCCTCGTGGTGCCCTGGGAGCATCTCCCTTCTGATGGTGTTTTCATGAGTGAATATCAAGGTGGACGGAGAGAGTGTTTATAGTAAGTGGGTGAAGGGTGTGTGTCAACACGTTCTATGGTCTCTGTCATTGGTTCACACCATGAGATCATTTTGTACTCCCTCGTGTCGCCTTTGAGTGTCCCCATTCGGATGGATTTTATGTAGTTGGTCAATATCAAGGTGAACTCCAGAAATGGATAGGGTTGCTTTAGGTTTTTCCACAATCGGATTTTTTCCCTTCGGATTGGCCTTTTGGGACGGACCTCTAGGGCTTAAAATGGCGGGTCACACTTATGGGAGATTGTTAAGCAAGTTAATGATCTCTTGGCCAAATCAATGATGACTAGTCGTTATAGGAGCAAGAGTTGTTCTGGTACTAATGACTGATTGAGACCTCGAAGCCATAAACAAGGAAAGCACATCGAACGCAAGTACCACCTTATTTGGGAAATCGTACACCGTGGTGATGTTGTAGTGACCTAGATACCTTTTGAGCAAAACACTACTAATCCTTTTACAAAAACCCTCACGGCTAAAGTTTTTTAGGGTCACCTATAGAGTTTAAGTCTACGATGTTTCTAAACTAGAACAAGTGGGAGATTATGTTGGGCATGAATGCCCTAGTTTATTGTATTCATATGTTTATTATACTCATATGTAATATTAATTTCTCATAGTTAAATTTAACATCGTTTGATCCTATTAGGAGTTTTAGTCCAAGTGGGAGTTTGTTGGATTTTATGTCCTAAAACTCGTAGTTTGTAATATCATATTCTTGTTCAATAAAGAAGTTATTGAAAATCTTTAGTAAATTTAGATTTTATATTCATGAATCCAATAAACTAAGGTTCTGAGGCTATTAAGTTTAAGTTTGAATTTTATGTAGTGACATAAATGTGGATCAAGTTCAAATATATATAGCCAAAATGATCTATAGTATATGAATACGGTTGGGCGCCTTATTCTGGGGACACTATGGATGTGGCCCATTTTGTAGTTAATACAAACGATGTGATCCTAAACCGTTCATGTGGAGACATGAAAATGGGAGCATTCTATGTAAAGAGTTTACATAAGACTGAACCATGAAATAGTCACTTTTACGTTTTAAATGCCGTTTAATGTATAAAACTGAGTATTTCGTTAATTGATGACCTAGGTAACTTAATCTTAATCCTGAGCTAACTATGAACTCCTGTTCACTCGGAATTATCCTTAGATCTGCATAGGTGAGGGCAGCTCATTATCGCTGACCCAATAAGCCTCCCATTTCAGGGGTAAGATCAGGTAGATAGCTGGGAACATAGGGTGCAAGATGGAATTCACTCCTACCCGTTATAGGGATAGTAGATAGGTTGTTCCCTTTAGTACTGAATCCAGGTCTTGAACAAGGGGCTCCACCCTCTCATTGCCCTGAGAGGGATTCAGTTTATAGGTTGGACCTTAAACCAATTGTTCATTAGACGATCAATGGAACTTAAGGAATAAGATGTAGTCTCGGGGGTAAAATGGTTTTTATGACCCAGCCGAGATTACGAACAACTTGTGAATGATTAGCTTATTAATCATGGTTATATCAAATGGACACAAATACATCTATAGTGAGGGGAGTGCAGCTACGGGACTATAATGGAATGACCCGTTAGTTAACGAACGTTGATTAGCTCCATCTAAAGAGTTTAGTCAGCTAATCTCGGATCGTTGGCGCCCATGATCTATAGGTTCATTAGGTTCCCCTACTAGCTCATATGGAATAAACTTAGAACAGTATGATAGAATAATTCAAATTGTTCGAATTAGGTGAAGAGAGAGAAACCGACAAGTATATGTGATATAGTGGTCGATTTTTTAGTTTAGAGATACAACTTTAACATTTAAATGTGATTTAAATATCAAGAATATGATTACGTTCATATACAGAAGCTTGGAAATAATAGAAATGGTCAAAGATGTAAAAAGTCAAAGAGTTGACTTTTGACTTTAAAAAGTCAAACTTTGACCGACTTTATATTCAAATGTGATTTGAATCTCAAGAAAATGAATGCGGATTCATGCTCGGGAGGTCAAAATTAGTCAACACGGAAAAAATCATAAAAAGTCAAAATATTGACTTTGACCAAATGACTATTTTGCCCTTTGACTAAAGTTAGTGGGAAAATCCAAACTTTTGTTGGATAATTCCACTAACAAAATAGTGGGCTAGGTGTTGGCTTATAATGGAGACATTAAGCCTACTAAGATAGTAGATTCTAGGTGTTGGGATTTTATGAACTTATTTCATGCAATTTTGCATGACCCTTTTCTATAAATATCAGCTTGTGTTTTTAGATTAAAAACTTTTGGATTTTTTTCAAAATAGTTTTATAAAATTGGGCCAAAAAGAAAATTCCAAACCCAATAAAAAAAAATTCTTTCTTATATTTCCATCTTTTTTCTCTCTCGGGTTCTTCATCCATCAGGTCCCACAACCAGGTTCTGAGTCCAGAGAATAGTAGGTCAGCTCTAGTGGTGGTCCGTTCGTGTTAGGGGTGGAGATAGATGAGTTTCAGGAGCTTCAAAGGTCTTATTTCAAAATAACCCTAATTAATTCTTTTAGGGTTGCATGTTTATTTTAGACAATTAGAGTAAAATTGATTCTCAATTCTGCTGTGCATGTCGACTTTTCCTTCAGGTCAATGTGTTTTTCTTTTCAGCAAATTGCTAGTATTTCCATTTAAAGCTTTTAAAAATGACCGATTACTTATAGTGGAAAGAATTGTGTGAAACGAATTTCATGGCAAACGACCTCGATCCCACTACTCTCCAAAAGAGGATACAAGATAGTAAATATGCTTTATTGGTCTTGGAGACATGCCTGGTAGAGAATGATGATTTTTCCTAGATCCTAGATTCAGGTGCTACCAATCATGTCAGTTTCTCTTACCAAGGATTCAGTCTGACAAACGTTGCCACAAGGAGAGATGACTCTTCGAGTCGGTACTGGTGATGTTGTTTCAACTGTTGCTGTAGGGAGGCTGAAGTTATTTGTTGACAAGAAATGTTATTTTTTACTGGATAATATTTTTGTAGTTCCTCATATTAAGAGGAACTTAATCTCGGTTTCTTGTTTCATTGAACAAGGCTATACCATCTCCTTTAATGAGAATAAAGTGTTTATTTTCAAGAATGGAATGGAGATTGGTTATGGTTCAATGGAAAATAACTTATATGTACTAAGGTCGTTAGTCATAAAAGCCTTGTTTAACGCTGAAATGTTCAGTACGACAACAACAGCTAAAAGACCAAAGGTTTTTCCAAAGGAAAACACTCATCTTTTCCATCTAAGGTTAGGTCACATCAACCTCAATAGGATTGAGAAGTTGGTGCAAAGTGACTTCTAAAGAGTTTAGAAGAAAACTCCTTGCAGGTATGTGAATCATGCCTCGAAGGTCAGAAGACTAAACGACCTTTTACTGGAAAAGGTTACAGAGCCAAGGAAGCCTTGGAGCTTGTACATTCAGACCTCTGTGGTCTGATGAATGTTAGAGCTCAAGGTGGGTATGAATATTTCATCTCTTTCATAGATGATTATTCAAGGTTTGGGTATCTCTTTCTAATGCAACGTAAGTCTGAAGCCCTTGACAAGTTCAAGGAGTATAAGGCTGAAGTTGAAAAATTATTAGGTAAGAAGATAAAAGCACTACGATCTGATCGTGGTGGAGAGTATATGGACCTCAAATTCAAGAACTATATGATAAAACATGGGATTGCGTCCCAACTATCGGCCCATGGTACACCTCAACAAAATGGTGTATCTGAAAGGAGGAACAGGACCTTGTTGGACATGGTTCGATCTATGATGAGCTATGCTCATCTTCCAGACTCGTTTTGGGGTTATGCAGTGCAGACTGCATGTTATATCCTGAACAATGTTCCTTCGAAAAGTGTTTCTGAAACACCTTTTGAGTTATAGAGAGGTCGTAAAGGTAGTTTACACCACTTCAGGATTTGGAGCTGTTCGACACATGTGCTAGTGACTAACCCAAAGAAGTTAGAACCACATTCGAAGGTTTGCCTCTTTGTAGGCTACCTTAAGGACACGAGAGGAGGATACTTCTATGATCCGAGTAAGAACAAAGTGTTTGTTTCCACTAATGCTATCTTCTTGGAAGAAGATCACATGAGGGATCATAAGCAATGAAGTAAGCTCGTTTTATGTGAGATCTTAAGTGAGACTGAGACTGTTGAGTGTTCAATAAGAGTTGTTGAACAGGCCGACAGATCAACAAGAGTTATTGAGGTTGGGACGTCTAGTCAACCAACTCAAGATTTGAGACTGCCTTGACGTAGTGGGAGGGTTAGAAACTCACTGGATCACTACATGGGTTTGACTGAAGCCCAAAACATCATTACGAATGATGCGATCGAGGATCCGTTGTCTTTTAAGAAAGTAATGGAGGATGTTGACAAAGATGAATGGGTTAAGGCCATGAACCAGAAAATGAAGTCTATGTACTTCAATAACATCTGGGAGCTTGTTGATCCACCTGATGGGGTAAGACCTATAGGGTGTATGTGGATCTTTAAGCGAAAGAGAGGTGTAGATGGAAAGGTGCATACCTTTAAGGCTAGACTCGTGGCAAAGGGTTATACCCAGGTTGAGGGAGTTGACTATGAGGAAACTTTCTCACCTATTGTCATGTTGAAGTCTATCTGGATTCTTCTGTCCATAGCCACATTTTATGATTATAAAATATGGCAAATAGACGTCAAGACTGCCTTTCTTAATGGTAATCTTGAGGAGACAATCTATATGAGTCATTCAGAGGGGTTCGTAGTTCCAGGTCAAGAGCAAAGAGTTTGCAAGCTTAATAGGTCCATTTATGAGCTGAAACAAGCTTCTAGATATTGGAACATCAGTTTTGACACTACTGTAAAGTCGTTTGGCTTTGACCAGAACATTGATGAGCCTTGTGTTTATAAGAAGATCATCAATAGCTCAATAGCTTTCCTGGTACTGTATGTAGATGATATCCTACTCATTGGGAATGATGTAGGGTATCTGACTGACATTAAGAGTTGGTTAGCTGCCCAATTCCAAATGAAAGATTTGGGTGAGGCACAGTATGTTCTCGAGATTCAGATCATTTGGGATCGCAAGAAAAAATGGTTAGCCCTGTCTCAGGCATCGTACATTGATCAAATATTGATCAGGTACAAAATGTAGGATTCCAAGAGGGGTTTGTTACCCTTTAGGCATGGAATCATTCTGTCTAAGGATCAATGTCCTAAGACACCTCATGAAGTTGAGGAGATTAGATGGATTCCCTATGCTTCTTTTGTAGGAAGCTTGATGTATGCGATGTTGTGCACTAGACCCGACATTTGCTGTACAGTAGAGATTGTCAGTCGGTATCAGTCCAATCCAGGATTTGATCACTGGACGGTGGTCAAGACGATCCTCAAGTATCTTTGGAGAACGAGGGATTACATGCTTATGTATGGAGATAAGGATTTGATCCTTATAGGATACACGAACTCTGAATTTCAGACCGATAGAGATTCTCGCAAATCGACATCGGGGTCAGTATTTCATCTGAATGGAGGGGCTGTAGTCTGGCGAAGCATCAAGCAAGGATGCATCACGGACTCCACTATGGAAGCCGAATACATAGCGGTTTGTGAAGCAGCTAAATAGGCTATTTGGCTGAGGAAGTTCTTTTGAGATTTGAAAGTTGTTCCAAATATGGATTTGCTGATCACACTGTATTGTGATAACAACGAGACCGTGGCAAATTCCAAGGAGCCTCGGAGTCATCGTCGGGGTAAGCACATAGAATGAAAATATCACCTGATCAGGGAGATTGTGCATCGCGGTGATGTGATAGTCACAAAGATCACATCGGAGCACAACGTTGCTGATCCTTTTATAAAGGCTCTCACGGCTAAAGTGTTCGAGGGTCACCTGGAGAGTCTGGGTCTACGGGACATGCTTGTCTAGGACAAGTGGGAGATGATATTGGGGTATGTCCTAGTTTATTGTATATTGTACATTTTTATATTTTATTGTACGTTAGTCTCCTGAGTCATTAGGACAAGTGGAAGATTCTTGGGATTGGTGTCCTAACTCTCCCAGAGTCTCGTTGTTTTATAAAGATACACATTGTTCAATGAATAAAATAAGTGTTATTTAATTCTGGCATTCACTCATATCCAATAAACAAAGCTCATTGGTTATCTTATGTGAACTTAAGCATGTATATGTGATATACAAGTAGATCATGCCTTAAGTGATAACCTAAATAGGTCTGTAGTATAAGGATTAAGGTGAGATACCTGATCCTAGTGACACTACAGATACGGTCCGCTTTGTAGAGGTTTGCAAGAGTTGTAAACTACTACAGACGGTAGATCCTAACCATTCATGTGAAGATGTGCAAGCAGAGGTGTCCTATACAAAGAGTTTGTATAAGACTTTGACAACGAGATGACTAGACTTTATATTGATACTAGAGACTTGCATCTCACCTAAACAACCATAGGTGACACGACCTCAATTCTAAGTGTTTTGGGAACTCTTGCCTTTGAGGGCGGTCCTTTGATTAGTATGGGTGAGAGTGGCCAGATTACCAACTCAACATGCCTACCTTTCTGGGGACTTGTCTGATCTGAGAGCTGAGAACTCAATCCACTAGATGGAATTCACTCCTTTCTCAAAGTAGGGATAAGTAGAGAGATTGCTCCTTTAAGGGCTGATTTCGGGGCTTGAACATAGTGGCCACAACTTTTCGTTGGAAGAGAAGACTCAGTCATAGTAGGACTATGACTTATATTCATTAGAGGGATCAGTGGTACCAAAGGAGACAGATGTAACTACAGGAGCATAACGGTTATTGGCCCAGCTATACTTACGAACGATCTGTGAAGGGTTGTCACACTGCTGATTGGTTAAGATGGACACATTAATATATCTGTGGTAAGGAGAGTTTAGCTGTCAGTCTTTAGTTGAGTGCCTAGCAGTTAACGAATGGTGGATCCCGTGACTAAAAAGTTTAGTCAGTTATTCACGTACCATTGGAGCTTCGAGCTACAGGTCTATAAGGTCCCCTTGGTAGCTCAATGGATTCATTTGAGAATAAGTTCTTGGTGTTGATTTGAAATGTTCAAATCGACAAGAGGTATTTTGATTATATGTGATATAATCGGTTTGATGTATGAGATACATCTAGTGGAGGATTGATGTAAATGAGATTTACATTAAATACCATGGAATAGAAAAAAAAAACTATGGTTTATATGTTTCATGAGATGAAATATTAAAACTATAGGTTATAAATATAGTATGATAAGTTAGTTATCATTTATATTTATAATAATATTAATTATTGGATAATTAATTCTTTTTCTTTAATAACCAAGTGAGTTAGTGGTTATTGAATTCATGGTAACCATGAGTTTAAAAGGAAAATGGTTTCCTAATTTTAGTATGTTTTACAAAAGTTTTTTCATAAAAAGTTCTGAGATTTCTCTCTCGGTGAAAAAGGGATCTCACGGTAGTCGTCAAGTAAATATGAATTTACTAAACGATGGTTGGACGAGCTAAACGATCGTGCAGTATTTACTAAACGATCGCATAGTTTTGCTAGACGATCGCTTGTCCAAAGTAAACGATCGTGTAGTGTCTGTAGGCGAGATCGAGCTAAACGATGAGCTAAACGATTGCTAGCTTTATCTAAATGATTGGGAGTCGACCTATACGATAGGTCTCCGCCATCTCCGACTTGCCCAGTCGTGTACACGATCAGTGTTTCCTCATACGTCTGCCTCATACCAAGTCTGAACAGAATCCACCCTTTGGATTCTCACACCGAGAATACCAAGATCGCCTTGTTGGTGGTGTCAAACTCAACTCGACATTATCGAGATTTTCTAGAGGCCATTCGTGTTGTGGAGGAGTTCATGACCGAGGCGATCGTTGAGGACGAGTGCGAAGAGTTCATGCTGTGTTGCCGTCGTGTAGATCGAGCGTTCGAAGTTGTTGTTATTCGAGCTATCGTGCACAAAGGAGCGTGGAGATGCATTTGTGATTATTCGTATAGTTTTTCCCTTTGTGCATTTGAGTTTTCATACTGTAATTTCTGTATGAATTGTATAACCGCTTGTTTGAAGTCGATTATAAATGTAATGTTCATTTATGATTGTGATTTGGAATAATCTTGTTCCGCTGCTCATGGAAATCGCGAATCCGATTTCCTTCATGATATATTGTTGTCTATTGATAAATAGTTTTCTCTTCCTAACACAATACAATACAAAGTAGTGAATTCAATTCAAAACAATGGACAAAACAAAGAGATAGACAAGGATATGCGTCTAGGCATCTATCTCTATTTGTGATAGTCAGAGATAGAGTTTTATCTTTGTTTATCAGTGATAGACAGAGATAGACTTCTATCTCTATCAATCAATGATAGACAAAGATAGACTTTTATCTCTGTTTATCACTGGTACACACAATCACATTGATGAGTGATAGACAGACATAGTGATATATCATTTTATCAATAAATAGTTCTATCTCACTAATACAATACAATACAATACAATACAAAGTAGTGAACTCAATTCAAAATAAAATAGGGACAAAACAAAGAGATAGACAAAGATAGATGTCTATTTTTGTCTATCAGTGATAGAAAAATAAAAATACAATCCATAATCATCTATTGCAAATATTTGATAACTCGAGGTTGATATAAACATTATGCCAGTTGAGCTACGTTCTTGTTGGCAATCCGATATTTTGTGAAGAAGAAGAAGAAGTAAATAAAATAAGAAGAGTCACAAAATCCAAAATAATAATAATAATAATAATAATAACTAAGCAGTTAATATGAAACTGAATCTTCTCTTCCTCACTATTTCTCATTTCAATTTTCTAGAGAGGTGAATTCTATTTTTTGGATTGAAGAAGAAGAAGAAGAATGAAAGAATGAATTGAAATCAGTGATCAGATGAATTGAATCGGGAATACTATGGTAATAAATTCATGTTAATTTATGAATCCAACTTGAATATAAAAAAAAGGTATCAAAGACATGATAATAAAAACAGAAATAAATATTAAATCCATAGCATTAAATTTTTGTTGACATGTCGATGTTTCCTTCGATATTTTCACATTTCTATGGATTTGATATCGACATGAGGGGTGAATTGATATTTCTATTATATCGTAGAAAAATCCACAAAACATAATAATTAGGTAACAAAATATCACTATTCTAAATATAATATAAATAATAGACATGATAACTTGTTTAAAATTCATAAAATATTTATTTATTAATTTAAATTAATTTTTTGAATTTTTTGTTCTAATAATTTTTCCAGAAGTATCCATTGATATAATAATTTTATCGATATTTTCATTGAATTTTTCGTAGAATTAAGACCTTGATTATTCCATAAACATTGACATTTTAAATCTTATAAATAAAAGGAAGAGAGATTACTTTCAAATAATAATAAAAATAAAAAAAGGAAAAAAGGAAAATAGGGACCAAATGAAGTGACACAAAAATTTGCAGGAGTGAACCTCATCGACAAGGAAGACTTTTGAGACAATAAAGTTAAATCTTTTTAAGAAATTTTTAATTCATACTTAATTGCATTTAAATTTCTTTTGTGGCGTTGTTTCAATTGGAAAAAGATGAATGAAAATCACAGAAGAAAAGTCTATAAAGATAACTAAGACGACGAAAAGAGATTTGATCCTAATTTAAAGTTATCCATTTTCAATATAAATTCAACGATACAGATGGATTAAATTATAAGTTTAGTCTCGAATTTTAGGTTTGTATTTTATTTGATCTTTAAACTTTAAAAAATATTTAATAGATCTCTATTTTTTTTTATTGTCTTTAAGAGATTTTTGAACTTTAAAAAGTATCTAATATGTTCGACTTCCAATTTGTATCCAATATATAAGTTTTTATGCATGCGGATTTTCAATTTTATGTCTAAGAGATCATTTACCTATTTGATATTTTGAAAAACGCAAGAACTTACGATAGTTGAAAGTTTATCCATAAAATTATTCAATTTTCAAATATATATATATAAGAGACGAGCTCCATAAAAACTGTCTAATTTAAAGCAATAGAGTGTTATGTTATTAGAGAAGAGCTTTGATTTGGTAGAGACCAAAGAGCAACGAAAGATAAGGTGTTCTCCCAAATAATCTAAATAATGTTGCTTCTTGGAGTTGTTCTAAAAAATGAGTTTGTTCCTTTCAATCTACCTTCAACTTTCTTAGATATATTAGATACAAAATTAAAAGTCATTTTCAATTTTTTTAAAAAAGTTAATTTAGTTTGAATTTTATTTTTTTGACATTATTATAAATTCCTCCTATATTATAAATATTATGATAATAGATGTTCATTAGATGCTCATGCTTAATGTCTATTGACCATGTGTCATACCCCAATTTTTCAAACTGCTATTCACGTGTTTCAACATTATACATTATTAGTGTCTATGTAGTCCACCTCCTACTTGCAAAATTGTCTATAAATAGTAGCATTTGGTGGGTTTTTCAAGACACGCACATTGCGTAAATTCCATGAAAATTGAAGAAAATGGATAATTTAGAAAAATTTCTTATTTTATATTTTGCTAATTTATTTTATTTTGTTTATTTATATATTATTTTAAATTTATTTTAATATCTATTTATTATATTATATTTTATCGATATCCATGTTTCCATTGTGCTCCTCAAGTTCACGACACTCTACTCCTAATAAAGGAACGACAATTTTTTTCATTCTTTCTTTTATCAATTATCCTTTGAAAAATAAATAAAAATCATTTTGATTATAATAAAGCCAATATACATATTACTTAGAAGATTGAGTTTCATATATATCTATTGATATATAAAAGTACGAATGTGGGAAGAAACTTTTTTGGACCATTTTACCCTTGTATACTTTTATAGTACTTAAATTGACCTAAAAAGGGAAAACATACATACACTAATTACTCTCTCTTTCCAATACCTTCCCCTCCACCCGTCTCCTAAATTCTACTCTCTAATTAATCCTCACATTACTTCTCTCTTAACCTTTCATTTTCGTAATTAATTCTTTCAATTACTTTTCTTTGGTCTCTCACCCACCCATTCACATTTCTCTTTCTTAACCTACCATCTCCCATCTATACATATTTCCTTTTTTTTTTTTCCTCTCAAATTTGCTCTTCATTATCTCTCTTAACCCTTCAAATTCCTCTCCTCTCAAATCTTTTAATATAAATACATCATTCACTCTTTTCTTTCATGCTTACAAAGTCACAATCAAAGGTTAGAAGATGAAAAAGAAATCATATCACTTTCTTCTAATATTTCATTTGTTGCATCTAACTTTTCTTTTATAGGGTATATGCTTGTGCTTTTTTTCTTTGCTTCTTTTTCCATTTAGTAGAGACGTAGAAAAGAAAAAGAGAAATGCAAGATTCAAAGCTCTCAAGCATTTATGGTAATTTCGTTATTTTTCTTTCTCTTTGTTTTGTTCTACATATATATATTTTTCTTATAGATGTACTTGTGTGTATTTCTTCTTATTTCATTTTTTAATAGGAAAACGAAGATTGAAGCCACCAACAATGCGCTTTAATAATTCTTCAACCACAACAATAATAAATGTTCAAGGGATTCATTGTATTTTTTAAAAATTATTATTGGTTTATATTTTTTTTCATATAATTTATTTTATAAAAATTAAAATATACTTTGTATCCTTATATATATATTTTTTATGATAGTATCCTTATAGTTGTTGTTTAAAATATTAATAATTGCAAAAATTTAATATAATTACCATAATAAAATAATATTAAAAAAAGTACGTTGTTATTGGGACATGAAATATTATGAATAAGTTTTAACTTTCCAAATTGAAACATTTTATTCAATGTCCTCCACATATCTTACATTAATATAGGGGAAGACTATATGTTATAACGAAGGAAGATAATGTTGGATTAAGAACTTGAATATAATTTTAATAAACTTCTAATATATGAAGAATAGCTATAATGTTTAATACACATTGATTTTCTTAAGGAATTTTATCATTTAATTATTTATCTCTATTAATCGGATATTTATTCTTCTCCACCCATTCTACGTAATTCCATGATTTTCTCTCTCTCAACCTTCTTCTCCACCCATTTTGCGCTTATGGTTACATCTAACTTTTAAGTACCACTAATCCTTCTAATGAAAAATAAGTCACAGTTCAACTATGACCAAACTCTCTCGAACCAAAAGAGGGTGTGGCGCCACATTGTTCAAGCTCTAGAATCAGCCCTAAAGGAAGCAATTTATCCACTTACTCAGACGTTAGGGAAGAAGCGAATTCCGTCTTGTGTAGCTGTCTTCCAAGCTCCCCAATCAGACAAATCCCCAAAATGGTAGGCTTATTAAGTCGGCGATCTGGCCACTTTCACCTATATAAATCAAAGGACTGCCTTATAGGAAGGAGTTCACAACTCACTCAGGATTTAGATCATATCACCTATGGTTATCCTTGTGAAATGTAAGTCTCTATTATTAACGGTGTTAGATAATAAGACTAGTCAGTTCATGGTCCGGTTTTATACAAATCCCTTTGTATAGAATATCCTTGCTCACATGTTTCCACATGAATGATCAGGATCATATCATTTATAGCACTTTACAACAATTGTAACATCTACAAAGTGGGTCGTATTCGTAATGTCACTAGGATAAGGTACCAGTCTTATCCATCTACTACAAACAATTTAGGTTATCACTTATACATGATCACCTGTATGTCTCTACATACATGTTCAAACTACAGATGATAACCTTGGATGTTAGTTTACTGGTTTGTGGGTTAAGACTACTAAATGTCGAATAAAACATCGTATATTTTATTAAATAAAAAAATGTTTGTATATTACAATTACAAACTACAAGACTCACGAGATTTAGGACATCAACATCGACAACTTAAATATGATCTACTTGTATGTCTCCACATACATGTTTAAGTTATATCAGATAACCTTGGATCTTAGGTTAATGGATTATTGCAAAAGCAATATAAGTTAAATCAATCAACCACATCTACAAAGTGGGTCGTAATTTGTAATGTCACTAGGATAAGGTACCATTCTTATCCATCTACTACAAACAATTTAGGTTATTCACTTTACATGATCACCTGTATAGTCTCTACATACATGTTCAAACTACGATTGATAACCTTGGATTTTAGTTTACTGGTTTGTGGGTTAAGACTACTAAATGTCGAATAAAACATCGTATATTTTATTAAATAAATAAAATGTTTGTATATTACAATTACAAACTACAGGACTCACGAGATTTAGGACATCAACATCGACAACTTAACCTGATCCACTTGTAATGTCTCCACATACATGTTTAAGTTATATCAGATAACCTTGGATCTTAGGTTAATGGATTATTGCAAAAGCAATATAAGTTAAATCAATCAACCATTGATTCAACTAACATAAAACTATGAGGCTTTAGGACATACACCCCAATAATTTCCTACTCGCACTAAAATCGGGAAAATATGAGCTGGTGATACATGTATCCTAGGGCATACACTATACCCTACATGCTCTCCCACTTACTCTAGCACACTAGAGAAATGTCTCATAGTCCTAGACAGACTAGGAGATCCTCTCACACTTTAGTCTAGAAAATCCTTTTATATAATACAAACAGTTATATCAATAACAACCATCTGTTCGCCAATAAGATGTACTCATATTCCATGTTATTCCTTCCACTAGGTGCTTACATATGGTCTCCAACCTAATCCTTGAATCACGTTATCACATAAAGTGAATAGATTATGTTATATTTGAAACAATTTTCAAATATCCGAAGACACCTTAAACATATGCAAATTATTGCTTCACAAGCAAAATACTGGCTCTCAGTCTAATAGAGACCATCTAGGATAAAACATAGATTTCTCTAAATCTAATATGAAATAATGTAACTCATAAAAAATAAAATCTTAAACCATATACACTGAAGATTCATTATTCGTAAGTTTTAATTTTCAACACTCAATGGTCATACTATCGAATTCCCTGATTAAACCAACCAATTGTATATTAAATGTTAATGAAGTCTCATAAAATTGATATCCCCTCAACATTTGAGGTGTCTTAGGAAACATTCCTTAGACATATCAACATCATAGTAGATTGGTACATTACCATTTCATCTTTATCAATTTCATCGAACATTAAACAACTACTTTGTAAATGTAAGATGCATGAGACAAATTAAACAACATGTCCTAAACATCTATATATCGACTTTTAATATACAAAATCACTTCAATTCAACTATTTGAGATTGGCTGAACTGTCAAAACTTATATTTATTGATTTTTACTTCATTCATAATGAGAAAATATCAATATAGAACAGATAAATATCCACATTTCATTTTCTTGTCCGTACAAGAATATCGTGATCGCTTAAAGTCATAGATTATGATACTATATCAAAAAACTTTATTGAAATTGTATAGATGCTTTGAACTTCTTTTCATAAAAGAAGGTATTCATTTTTACACATCTTATATGCAATAACGAACGCGCTAAGACTCAACAGTAAAACTAGGTAGAAAATTGATACATTGTCTATTTTCACCCAACAGCTTTAGCATGGGTTTTCACCTGACGCCAAGAGTCTTACTTGAAGATCTATATCTCCAAATACTACACTTTCAAGCTTTCTTTTTTTAGATCCCTGCATATCCTATGAGGTAACCCCATCAATGAAAGTCTAGAAAAGGCTGACTGAGATTAAATACAGTACTTGATCTCATGATTATGACTTTAATAACGTTTGTCAACTTCTTTCAATACTTGACATCTAGTATGACAACTTTGAGTTCCAATAAGTCATACGTAGGTTGAGTTATCACATGGCTCTCCCACTACTAAAAGATTCATAAGTACTCTCCTACTACTAAAAGATTTATAAGTTGTCATTTTGTCGTCTTATACGACAATAAAGACTTCAGGTAAGCCTTGTCATAAAGGTCGAGTTATCTCATAACTCACCCACAACTATGAAAACTTATCTGTTTGACAGTTAGAAATTAACATTCAAATGAAACAAATGGTCAACAACACTTGTTAACTATTACGTGGTTGTACTTGAAATAAATTGATCAACATAGGCTACACCCTTCAACTTTCCAAATAAATCAGTATTTGTCACACAAACACATCATTTTACTTTGGAATGTCCAAAGGAATATTTAGGTATCTTTTGAACATTACTTTCAGTAAGAATTTGTTTTGATGCAAGTGTCTCAACTTACCCAAAACCTGAAATGTCATAAATAAGTTTTATAACACTTCCATGATACAACAATGTTTCATAAACATGTTGGCAGAAATAATGTTCAAAATAATGCAATCTATATCGCATTATCTTAATGAAATCAGACATCAGTGTAATTTAAAAACATTAGGACTTAGTTCAGTAGAGAACTTAAAATGTACTAAGTTGAACAAGACCATATTTCTCCTACCATCTTTGTCAATTAGGCTCAGTACATCAAATATCCGGTACTAATTATGATAAGATCATAGTGTCATAATACATTTGCCTAAGTGATTTATACTTTAGTTTAATTTATTTTGAACATTTCAAAGAAAATAAGACTTGAGTTGAATTGAAACAAAATACACTTATTCATAAATACTCATCAATCATATTAATGGATTATCTATGAAATTAAACTTATGCTTTCTAACATAGAACCACTTGGGTCAAAGAAAGAAAGCCTATCATTAGCTAGATAACCTTATCTAATAAGGTTTAATGATACACCTGCATGAGAAGCAAAGCTTTTGACAGGTAATAATAATTTAACTCTAACTCTTAGAGAATTATCTGTAACTGTCATTTCTAAAAACCAAAGTCATGTATCCTTTAGGAGAATACAATTTGTCTTTATTTACGGATTCATTAATCCTTGCACTCTCATCGTTGAGTAGTAAATGTGTTAACCTTTAACACACAAAAATATGTATATTTAATGCTGAACATATTTTTAAAACAACTTTTGAAAACATGTCTAATTACCAAAACTATTCATACGTTATGAAATATTTTAGTAATTTTCCTTGAAGAAATTGAATGTTTCTCATGATGATAAAAAAACTATACTCAGCATAAATAAACATCATTACATTTTAATGCACAAAAATGCATTTAATTAAAGCTAAACATGTTTTCAAAAACGACTTTTGAAAAAACATGTCTTATCACTAACGATTCATACGCTATGAAAGATTTAGTAATAAAGATTGGAGAAGTGGAATTTCTCTTATGGTGATAAAAGCACCATATACAGCAAAATTAAATAATATTTAATGCCTCCCACTACTTTAACTAAGATGAGTATCCTGTTGCTAATTATAGAACTATTATACTTATATAAGTATTTGCCAAGATTTACAATCTAATTGTAATGAAGAAAAATTCTAATTGTGAATCATTATTCAGCTATCAAGGTGTGAATTTATAATCTCCACCATGAACTTAGTAAATTAGATTTACTTGTTCTCATTTTTCTTCTTTTTAATACATTTCCAAAATCCCTCAACAACTGACATCCTAACTAATTAGGAAACTTTTTCCTTATTAACTCTAGTCATTATAATTTTCTTGTAGATCATTTAGCTTCCCATGACTCCAACATACAATATGTTTTGTCCTATTTTTATCTAGACACATCATATGTTATGTAGACAATTACAATAAATTATCATTGCAAAGTTTATTCGTGAACACGTCATGAAATGACAACAATTCTTTTGAGAACATTTTCCGAATTAAGAGACAAAATTACACTGCTTTTATGTGTTAATGAAAATTTCCATGTAATATATTCATCAAATTTTTTTACTTATATCGGTAATTAAAACTTTTAGAGAAATAAATATAACTTTGAATTATATAAAATATGTTAATCGATTATATGCAATCTATTATCCATTCTAATTTAGCAAAGAAATTTAAAGATGAACCCATGAATTTGAATATGAATCTCATTCATATAAATGCAAAATTTCTATTGCTATAATACTCCAATGAGTTAAAATAAAAGCCACTATAGGGCAGTAGTCATTCCTTCACTGGATTGAGACATTCTTAGCTAAATATTACACCAGAATAACTCTTTATTCCTATAACATGTAGTTACTATATTTTGGTCAAGAAACCATTAACTTACTTAACAATTTCTTGTAAGTGTAACACTTCATTTTAGATTTTAGAGTTTTGCCTGAATGAGCCACCCATAGGAAAAAATCGATTGAGGCAAAAACTAAATAGATCCTATCCATTTCTGGAGTTTGGGTAAAATTTCATGCAAACACCATTTGTAGGGGGACATAAGCAAAGGTGTCTCTGTTGGGATTGGTGTCCTAATTCTCCTGGAGTCTCGTTGTTTTGTAAATATACACATTGTTTAATGAATAAAATAAATGTTATTTAATTCTAGCATTTACTCATATCCAATAAACGAAGCTCTTTGGTTATCTTATGTGAACTTAAGCATGTATATGTGATATACAAGTGGATCATGCCTTAAGTGATAACCTAAATAGGTCTGTAGTACAAGAATTAAGGTGGGATACCTGATCCTGGTGACATTACGGATACGACTCGCTTTATAGAGGTTTGCAAGTATTGTAAACTACTATAGATGGTAGATCCTAACCATTCATGTGGAGACATGCGAGTGAGGGTGTCCTATATAAAGAGTTTGTATAAGACCTGGACCATGAGATGACTAGATTCTGTATATAGCTGTTGATACTAGAGACTTGCATCTCACCTAAACGACCATAAGTGACACGACCTCAATCCCGAGTGTTTTGGAAACTTCTTCCTTTGAGGGCGGTCCTTTGATTAGTATGGGGAAGAGTGGCCAAATTGCCAACTCAACATGCCTACCTTTTTGGGGACTTGTCTGATCTGGGAGCTGGGAACTCAATCCACAAGAAGGAATTCACTCCTTTCCCGAAGCAGGGATAAGTAGAGAGATTGCTCTATTAAGTGTTGATTTCGGGGCTTGAACATAGTGGCCACAACTTCTCTTTGGAAGAGAAGACTCAGTCATAGTAGGACTAGGACATATGTTCATTAGAGGGATCAGTGGTACTTAAGGAGACAGATGTAACTACAGGGGCATAACGGTTATTGGCCCAACTGTACTTACGAGTGATCTGTGAAGGGTTGTCGCACTGTTGATTGGTTAAGATGGACACATAATATATCTGTGGTAAGGAGAGTTCAGCTGCCGGTCTTTAGTGGAGTGCCTGGCAGTTAACGGATGGTATTCCGTGACTAAAGAGTTTAGTCAATTATTCACGTACTGTTGAAGCTTCGAGCTATAGGTCCATAAGGTCCCTTTGGTAGTTCAATGGATTCAGTTGAGGATCAGTTCTTGGTGTTGATTTGAAATGTTCAAATTGACAAGAGGTATTTTGATTATATATGATATAATCGGTATGATGTATGAGATACATTTAATGGAGGATTAATGTAAATGATATTTACATTAAGTACCATGGAATAGAAAAAGAACTATGGTTTATATGTTTCAGGAGATGAAATATTAAAACTATAGGTTATAAATATAGTATAGAAAAAGAACTTTGCGGCATCGTAGTCATTTGGATGATCACGGAATGCAGGCGTTGTGCGGAGCGCGCTAAGCGATCGTGTACTTCAGGCTTTATCGCTTATTAAAGGTACACGATCGTGTAGTAATAGCTGAACGATCGTTTAGATTTTTCTAGACGATCGTATACTAAATGCTAAATGATCGTTTAGCTCTGGGAGCGCTGGTAAGCGATAGAGCAAAGCATTTATTTTATCGTGTAGACGATCGCAGGGTGCTTAGTACACGATGGTTGGAGAAGCAATGCTTTGCCCGAGCGGTTCAAGACCCGATTCACCTGTTTGAGTCGGAGACTCCTTGTCTTTGTAATAGTTGGCCCTTTTTTTTGTGATTTTAAGGCAATTTTACCCGGTTCATCAATATTGGTTGTTTATACATGTGATGTATGGTACTTATATGCCAAAGTGTTTATCATATATCTGAAACCGACCTTAGGTTGTGCAGTTAATCATGCATCATGTATTATAAATTTTATAATATTGCATGAAAGAATTACTTGAAAGCATGCACATGCATCATGAAATATAAGAGTTATATTTTGCATGCAGTGAGCATTCTCATGCATCATCCTTTTATTCTAAGTGTTAGTCTAAGAGTGAATGGAAGCATGTTTTGCTTGTTTCATTGCTGTTTTGTATAAGTGTTATATAAAAGAAGTTACAATGAATGGAAAATGCATTATGCATGACTATAATCGTTATGAATGCCTTGCATGTGTTAGCTTCGCATTATGGTGGTTGTTTCCATTATAAGTGTTATAAAGGAAATTAGACCTAAAATCAATAATTCAGAGTTGCATGCGAACTTAGGGTGAACTCAAGTTTTTTAAAAGGGTTTTAAAATTGGATTGAGATAGACCTAAGTTCAAGTGGTTCTAAAGAGTTTAGTAACCTAGATTAATCTTTTAAAATCAGTTTAATAGGATTAAATTGGTTGAAATAAACGATTAAATTTGTTGTAAACCTATCTATAAGAGACTTTTGTCTAAGGTGGGTTCTGGCTAGGTTGGGGTTCTTAAGTTGACGAAAACATAACACCCTTACCTGGGAACCTACTTGGAAAGGTGAATTAGATAGATTTTCAACAAGCATGTGACGTTTTGTTCAAAGACTCTGTTAAAGAGTTTAATGGATGATGATCAAAAGTTGTTTCACTATCCAAGGTAAAAGTTACTTTTGAGAAAATTAAAATCCTTAGCCGTGTTTTTTCTAAGTAAGCTAAACCCTAGGTTATAAAATACTCGGTGGGAGGAAGAGGCGTATCAGATATGTCTATGATTCCACTTCTTGTATGTTCACACCTTGAGATTCATGCTTGGCCTCGTTGTGCCCTGGGAACATCCCCCTTCGGATGGTGTTTGCATAAGTCAATATCAAGGTGAACGGAGAGAGTGTTTATAGTAAGTGGGTGAAGGGTGTGTGTCAACACGTCCTATGGTCTCTGTCATTGGTTCACACCGTGAGATCATTCTGTACTCCCTCGTGTCGCCTTTGGTGTGTCCCCCTTCAGATGGGTTTTGTGCAGTTGGTCAATATCAAGGTGAACTCTAGAAATTGATAGGGTCGCTTTAGGTTTTGCCCCAATCAGATTTTTCCCTTTGGATTGACTTTTTGGGACGGACCTCTAGGGCTTAAAATAGCGGGTCACACTTATGGGAGATTGTTAAGTAAGTTAATGATCTCTTGGCCAAATCAATGATGACTAGTCGTTATAGGAGCAAGAGTTGTTCTGGTATTAATGACTAGTTGAGAACTTTTCAATTCAGAGGAGGGATAACTGACCTCCCTTCGACGACTTTTGTGCTAAACCTTTGAAGCGTCATTGCAAAACTAGATGTCACACGGGGTTCATGTTAGTTTTGCTAAAACCTTATTGGATGTTTTTTTGCATCGGGTATTTGCTTAAAACCTAACGTAGGTCAATGTGTTTTTCTTTTCAGCAAATTATTAGTATTTCCGTTTAAAGCTTTTAAAATGACTGATTACTTACTGTGGAAAGAATCGTGTGAAACGAATTTCGTGGCAAACGATCTCCATCCCACTACTCTCCACAAGAGGAGACAAGACAGTAAATATGATTTATTGGTCTTGGAGACGTGTCTGGTAGAGAATGATGATTCTGCCTACATCTTCGATTCAGGTGCTATCAATCATGTCAATTCCTCTTACCAAGGATTTAGTTCCTGGAAAACGTTGCCACAGGGAGAGATGACTCTTCGAGTCGGTACTGGTGAGGTTGTTTCAGCTGTTGCTATAGGCAGGCTAAAGTTATTTGTTGACAAGAAACGTTATCTGTTACTAGATGATGTTTTTCTAGTTCCTCATATTAAAGGAAACTTAATCTCGATTTCTTGTCTCATTGAACAAGGCTATACCGTCTCCTTTTTTGAGAATAAAGTATTTATTTTCAAGAATGGAATGGAGATTGGTTATGGTTCAATGGAAAATAACTTATATGTACTAAGGCAGTTAGTCATAAAAGCCTTATTTAATACTGAAATGTTCAGAATGGCAACAACAGCTAAAAGACCAAAGGTTTCTTTTAAGGAAAACGCCCATCTTTGGCATCTTAGGTTAGGTTACATCAACCTCAATAGGATTGAGAAGTTGGTGCAAAGTGGACTTCTAAAGAGTTTAGAAGAAAACTCCTTGCCGGTATGTGAATCATGCCTTTTAGGTAAGATGACCAAATGACCTTTTACTAGAAAAGGTTATAGAGCCAAGGAAACTTTGGAGCTTGTACATTCAGACCTCTGTGGTCCGATGAATGTTAGAGCTCAAGGTGGGTATGAATATTTCATCTTTTTCATAGATGATTATTCAAAATTTGGGTATCTCTTCCTAATGCAACACAAGTTTGACGCCCTTGATAAGTTCAAGGAGTATAAGGCTGAAGTTAAAAACTTGTTAGGTAAGAAGATAAAAACACTATGATCTGATCGTGGTGGAGAGTATATGGACCTCCAATTCCATAACTATATGATAGAACATGGGATAGTGTCCCAACTCTCGGCCCCTGATATACCTCAGCAGAATGGTGTATCAGACAAGAGAAACAGAACCTTGTTGGACATGGTTCGGTCTATGATGAGTTATGCTCATCTTTCAGACTCGTTTTGGGGTTATGCAGTGCAGATTGCATGTTATATCCTGATCAACGTTCCCTTGAAAAGTGTTTCTGAAACACCTTTTGAGTTATGCAGAGGCCATAAAGGTAATTTACGCCACTTCAAGATTTGGGGCTATCTGGTACATGTGCTAGGGACTAACCCAAAGAAGTTGGAACCGTGTACGAAGGTGGATACTTCTATGATCCGAGTGAGAACAAAGTGTTTGTTTCCACAAATGCTATCTTCTTGGAAGAAGACCACATAAGGGATCATAAGCCACGAAGTAAGCTCATTTTATGTGAGATCTCAAGTGAGACGGAGACTATTGAGGGTTCAACAAGAATTATTGAACATGCCGACAGATCAATAAGAGTTTTTGAGGTCGAAACGTCTAGTCAACCAACTAAAGAGTTGTGTCACACCCCCTCCCTAACCTTAGCCCCCAAGACTTGGAAGGAGCATGAGGATACACTAGTAGTATTCCAAGACAACATTTTAATTTAACATTTCCCCCCTTATCTATTAAAGGTTTTAGCATGTTTACAATAATCTATCTAACTTTCATACATATAATTCAATTTCCTATATTCTTTTATCACATGATCCGAGTCGTGCCCTGAGAATTTACCAAGTCCTAGTGTTTTGGTGGTTTGTAGACTCCTTCCTTGCCACCTGAGGGGGGGGGGGGGGGGGGGGAGAGGGATATAAGAAAACATTTGGAAGAGTGTGAGTTACTCAACCCAGTGGGTGGTGCTTTTAAAATAATAATCACTTTGCAAAATATATTATATATTTTTGGGAAATCAATCACATAATCACAATTTCAGTATAATTTATGCATGATCATGTGTACATTCATTCAATCATCATCCTCCAGTTCCATGCTAGACTTGGCATGTTCATATCATGGACATATTATCAATCATAATATCTTTTTATGGAAACTTTCCTATAACCCACTTTTCCCACCAATGTTCACATCGACATTCTTTTTCCGCTAGTCATGCTTAGGTAACTTGACTATATTTTCTGCCCGTCGTCACCGACTATTATTTCTTGCCGACCGAGGCCGACTATATTT
>NW_028326616.1:0-73127 GCF_027475165.1 Benincasa hispida
TCATATGTATTACTTCCATCGACAATAATGATATGATGTTTTCATAATTGACCTTCTAAACATGTCAAAAATGACATAAATTTTATATTTAGTACGTCAGTTCTGAAAGATACGATAAGAACATTGATTTCATGATGTTCAGATGTCACATGCAGAACACTACATCATACTATAATAGAATATCTTTAATCAGAATTCCAGGAGTGACATCGATAAAAATAGTAACCCTAAAATCTTACAACTCAAAGAATTCACACTCTTAAAAGTTAAAATAAATATTCTTAATCGTGAATATTTATGAAAAGTAATAATTAGTCTCTTGATCTTTAGTATGTAACCATCAGGATGTGTTTGGAGCGAAGATTATCCTAAGATTATAATAACCACCTCTTGTTATAGTAAATACTATTTTGTATTACCCAATTAGTTACCGTCAATATTATTTCAAAACCCTCATTTGCCACCGTATTTATTATTTGTTATAGATTTTACTATTTTACATTCTATCATCTTTTTATTCATTGTTACAGTATTTACTATTTCCTTCTCAAATTAAAATAGGAACAGTTTTCAATGAAAATTTTAACTAAAAATCAAATTATGAAAGGTCTAAACTAATTATGGTTTTGAGTCTTTTGACTAATATAACTACAAATTTTAGGAGTATATTGACTAACACATAAAATGTTTAGGGATATATGTTATTTTTCTTTAGTACATCAAAAACTATATCAAGTGATGGATGGTAAAGAAAAGGAATTCAAATTTGGGTCAACAAAAGAAATAGTAAATTTTGAAGATTCATTTTGAAAAATAGCAAAAAAAAAAAAAAAAAAATCAAAATTAGAAAATCGTAAAATGATTTTTTAAATTATTATTCGAGAATTTTTAAATGACCAAAATACCATTATCATATAAAAATTATGCAGTAATTCAAAAAATATTAAATTTACAACTGAAAAGGACTAAGATTTTGTTAAACTTTAAAAATAAAAAGAACTAAGATTTTGTTAAGGTTAAAAATTTTAAAAAGAAATACACAAACAAACAAACACAGATTTTATTAGCATTAAAAAAAATACAATAATTTTATAACTCACAATCATAACAATCAATGTTTCATTCGAAAATTTAAAAGAATTTTTTTTTTTTTTAATCAAACTTGAATTATAATGAAACACAGTTACACAAAAATACCTAATCATTAACCCATGGTACAAAACCTTTTGAAAAGTAACTCTGCAAAAAAGTTTAAAATTATAAAAATAAACAATTAAAATTATAAAAATAAACAATCATTAAATAGAGAAATATTATATTATCCTTAAATACTACTCCATATTTGTGGAAATCAGGAGAAAAATAAACAAATGAAAAATTAAGGCTATTTGATTTTTATTTTTAAAAATTAAGCTTATAAACACTACTTACATCTCCCAGTTTCATACATTGTGATCTAAATTTTGAAAACTATAAAGAGTAAAAGATTGATTTTGTTTTTGAAATTCGGCTAAAAATTCAACAGTATTTAAAAAAGGAAAGATACAAATCATTATAAAAAATGGAGAGGAAATAAACTATGATAGTGTGGAAAAATAATAAATAATAAAAAGGATAAGTATGAAAAAAAAATTAGATAAAGTATTATTTGAAAATAAAACAAGAAAAAAATGGATGGATCAACAAAATAAAGATGAAGGGTTCGTTTCTTGGGTGAATCTAGGCCATCAGTGAAGAATTGAAGCTCCAGGACGACTTACGAAGCATTTTGAGCTAAAAATTTGAGATAATATTGTTAACTCAGTTATAAACAACTTTGTAGAAAGAAACTTTTTAAGATGAGGCCTGAAAATCGAGTTATATAATTTTGAAGGTTGAACTGGAAATTGTTGAACAAGCAGGCAGCTGCTTGAATTGGGGCCAAGGATAAAGTTTTGAATCTCCAGATTAAAAGACAAGAAATTTTGAGCTGAAATTTTAAGATAATGTTTCTAACTCAATTCTAAACATGTTTGTAGAAGGAAGTTTCTTCAAAAGAGGGCTGGATTTTGAGTTATGAATTTTTGAACTTGTCATAGAGGATCTGGGCATAAGCAGATAGCTCAAGAGCGAGATCGAGAGAGAGCAAGAGGAAGCGAGAGCGAGAGGTGGATCTCGCTAGGGACGGGAATCTCGCTGGTTTGCACTAGATCTAGCTGGTTTTGTGTTAATTCTCGCTGGAAAGTGCCAAATCTCGCTGGGAATGATAAATCTCGCTAGGAATGGTAAATCTCGCTCATAGGGATGATCTCGCTCATGATGATTTTCTCGCTAGTCATGCTGATTTTGTTGATAAAAGTTCCATTAGTAAATGAACTATTTGAGGTATTTTGCTAAGAATTCTAAGTAGTTTAACTGGGAATTATGTTCTTTCAATCAAAGAAGAGCTAGAAAAGGCGTATAACCCGTTAAGAGGCCAACGAGCTGTGAGTGACTATGTGATGACTTACTGTTTTAATGATTTAGAAACTGTGATTTCTTGAAGATATTTCTCATGCTAAGTGTTTAAATGAAATGCCAAGCAACGTGTTTGTGAAACTGTTTCTCATGCTAAGTAAAGCATGTTTTCCATGGAATTGATATGATTTAAATATGTTATTTTGTCCAAATACTTTCAGCATGTTTAAGTAACTCCATTTTTTATGATGAACTAATATGATGATTTGAGCACTAAGCCTTAGTGTTCAACTAAATGTTAATGAGTAGTTTTACTTAAAACGCAATACCGAAGGACATTTGAGAAGGTATGCCCAACTAAATACCGAAGGACATTTGAGAAGGTATCCGCCCAACCAGATACCGAAGGACATTCGAGAAGGTATCTGACCAACTAGGTACCGAAGGACATTCGAGAAGGTACCGGACCAACTTGATACCGAAGGACATTTGAGAAGGTATCTTAGCAGCTCGATACTGAAGGACCTTTGAAAAGGTATCTGAGGAGAAGTGCCTAAGGATACTGAAGGACAATGAGAAGGTATCCTAGTCAAGTATCTGAGAATACTGAAGGACAATGAGAATGTATCCTAGTCAAGTACCTGAGGATACTGAAGGACAATGTGAAGGTATCCTAGTCAGGTACATAAGGTACGATGGTACTCAGTTATAATCATGTGCACGTAGGTAATATAACGTCGAGGGACTGAGCGAAAGGGGTTCTCCCCGACTAAGGTTGACGTTGAGGGTTAAAACTAGTAGTTCACTCTCAACTAAGGATAAAGGCAGTCGTATATTTTTCTAGACTAGAAGGATAGTTTGAAATTCTAATGCTTATGAATGTTTATCAACGCGTGATGTTTACTAATATATGAGTTTTCCAAGTATGTTTTCTATGTCTAATGCATGCTAGTGGTTTTACATGCTAGTTCAATATGTTTTATGCCAACTTATTTCACAAAGTATGAAACATGCGTTAGGGTTAAAGGTAAGGTTGAATGAAGCTTGACGTACTATGTTTTAAATACCTAAGGTTGCAAAAGTACATGCGTTGGTATTTCTAAACATAATGAATAGGGATACTGAAGGTAAGGAAGGTATCTGAATAAATGTACTGTGAACCCCGAATCCCAATTTTACACTTAAGTGTGTTTTCTTATTTAAATTGTCTTAATTTTCCACTTAATTGTGTGTCCCTATTTAAATTTGTATAAATAAGTTGAGTAGATTGATGAGAAAGTTAGTATGAAATGGTGAAGAAAGAATGGGGATTTGAAAAGAAAAAAAAAATATGGAATTGAGTTGGGAAAGTTGGGGAAAAATAATAAGTAGGTTGAACTAGTGTGGAATAATATGGAAATTGAGTTTGTGAAATTTCGGCTAAATATAGAGAAGTTATGTGAAATGCGTTATGGCTGAAGGACTGAGGAAAAAATGGAATTTATGTGAAATGCGAAAAATATGGGAAATTACTTTGGAAAAAATTGGAAAATCCGTGTAAAAGTATCATAAAGTGGTGAGCAAACGTGTACGGAGAACAATGATCGCAGTAGCTAAGAGCGAGATCGTTGAGAGTGAGATCAGTGAGATCGTTGAGAGTGAGATCATTGAGATTGGGACCAGCGAGATTGGAGAGGAAATGGGAGAGAGCGAGATTGGATAGAAGATGGGAGAGAGCGAGAGAAGCGAGAATGCTGGAGAGAGCGAGAGTGGA
The DNA here is from genome assembly GCF_027475165.1 of Benincasa hispida. Lineage (NCBI taxonomy): Eukaryota > Viridiplantae > Streptophyta > Magnoliopsida > Cucurbitales > Cucurbitaceae > Benincasa > Benincasa hispida. Next base: position 4,190 of record NW_028326616.1, read on the forward strand.
GAGAGTGAGACCAACGAGATTGGAGAGAGCTAACCAACGAGATTGCTAGAGAGAGCGAGAGTGAAGAGAGCGAGACCAGTGAGAAAACGGGAAAGATCGACACTGCCGAGAGCGAAAAGAGCGAGAGTGCCTATTTGTTAGCCTTGCTTTGTCCGATTCGAACGTCACGCCCACGCCTCACCTATGTATTTGGACGCGTTGGGGTGGATTATGCATGTAAAAATCCTAATTTGAATATAAACAAAGCTTGAAGACGTAAGGGCAAACATCAATTAAAATCTAGGTGTCCGATTAAGAGAAATTCTTAAACCCTAAGAAATTGTATTGGATGCATTTGGGAAGAACACATTGAACCAAGGTGAAGTCAACTTACGTTGATAAAGGGAGGATTAAACATTTGGTCATGCAGCCAAGTAGGTGCTGTCAATCCCACGAGCAATTTGAATGCCGATAAGTAGGGAGTTGGGATTTAATTTTCAAATCACACAAAAATCATAAATTTCGTAGAGAAAGTAGAAGGCAGTGAGGGTTTAAAGGAATGTGTCAACTTTGGACGAGGAGATCTTCCAATATACTCGTGCGTTTGGAGTGATTCCAAAGCCATCTGAAAACTCTGGAAGTCTAGTTTTCAGAGTAGGGCTTTCAAAGGAAAAGGCTCAAAGGAACTGGGCTGGAGGTTGAGAAGAAGGCAGAAGGGTCAGACTGTCGGATCAGTCTGGGCCAGTCTTGAAGATTTTGAGATTACGGCCAAACCATGAGAAATTCTAAGCTGAAACTTTAGGGTAAGATTCCTAAGTCATTTTAGAATACGCTTGTAGAAGGAGGTATTTTCAAATAAGTTTCGGAACTATAAGTAATCTAAGTTTTAATTTGAATCTGGATTCTAGGGGTCTAGGGGTGAAAAAGGGACCCGAGGAGCTACTAGAGTTAAAAGTTCCTAAGAGTTCGAGGTGAGTGGCTAAAATGTTTTCGAACTAAAATGTTTTTAAACTGTTTTGATTACAAACGTTTTACAGAAAGCATGTTTGCGAAAATAATTCTCATGCCTACTAGTTTTCTAAAGTGGTTTCTAAGCAAGTTTGAATTGTGATTTGAACACATACATATTGTAGAAAAACTATTTACATATGTATATGTACTGATTTTATCCAGCATGCGTTACCATCTTTAGAGCCATGTTGTATATATGTTATACTATACATGCTTTAAATAGAAAAGTTGTTTATAAATAGTTTTGGTAAAATGCGATGTTGAAGTACAAGGAGAAGGCATCCACTCAACTAGATACTGAAGTACAAGGAGAAGGTATCTATTGGTATTGAAGTACGTTTGAGAAGGTACCAAGCCAACGGGATACTGAAGTACGTTGGAGAAGGTATCCTAGTAGCTCGATACTGAAGTACAAGGAGAAGGTATCTGAGCAATAGTACCTAATATGTGAAGGTACTTAATGTGGCCACAGGTGAATAAAGTCAGAGATTGAGCAAAAGGGTTCTCTCTGGACTAGTAGTTGGTGTTGGGATTATTTTACCAGATATACAGTACTTTGATTTGAGAAATGATTTTACTGTTTTATGTTTAAAACTGTTTTATATACATTACGCTTGGAAAATATTTATGCTGCAAAAGTTTATATTTCAGATAAAACTATTTTCTGAAATTATGCATGAAAATTTACTATGTTTTCTTGGTCACTCACTGGGCGTAAGCTCACCCCTTTTCAAATGTTTTTGTTTTTCCCCCCCACAGGTAGTGGTCAAATTCTCTGAAGACAGCTCAATATCTGCTCTGCCACTAAAGGACCAAAAGACTTGTAAACGTTTGCTAGGTGGTTACTGTTAATATTGTACACATGTTACTATTGTTCATATAGGGACTAGGGTTTGTGGGTTTTGGGATTTGTAAATCTAATGTTGTAAATACTCTAAACATATTAAGTTTCTAAGTTAATAAATTGTGGGCCTACAGCCGTCCCGTTGCATATAATTTGTATTTGGTATCAGAGTTATTCTGCAAGAGTTTTTAGGCAGTAAGTGTCAGCCTAAAGGTTGATAACTGCTGCAGTCACGCCCTTCTCTAGGCTAAGAGGGTGATCTGGGATGGGGTGTGACATGTACCTACAGTGTTGACGGTACATAGCAATCTCCATGTGTATGTAGGTGGGTCTGAATGAGAGGCCGAGGTATGGGTCTCTTGGCCGATAATAGACGTTGGGAGCTAGAGTAGTGTATGCTCGTTCTCAACTAGGGATTAATGATGATTATTGATGTTTAAGAGTTGTTATCAACGTTTATGTTTTAAGGATGTTGCTTGAGATGCCATCAGTATATTTAAAGAGATCGACATAGGGATCTCTTCTAGCCATAGCTTAACGTGAACAGGTCGAAGTAGAGGTCTCACCTGGTCATGGCTTGACGATGGGAATTAGAGTAGGGAATGTTCATTTTCAACTAAGATTCAGTTGCAGATACAATGGTTTAAAAGGTTTTATGTACACGTTTGCTTGGTATATTTTAAGTCCCAGTGTTATGTTTTCAAGCTTTCAGTTTAAGCATGAGATTTACGTTTTATCAAGTCACTCACTGGGCTTCTAGCTCACGTTTTCAAATGTTTTCTTTCAGGTAGCGGTTAGTTCCCAAAAGACTATTATGCTGCTGCTCTGCCACTCAAAGAAACAGTTTAAAGGAAGTGTAATTGAAGATCGGTATTAGTTAGTACATATGTGTCTGACTAGTGACTAGTATTTTTTTAATATATATATTTCTAAAAAACAAGGATACTGATACGTTGAAGATACATTTTTTCCTTTAAAAAAATCTAGGATAGGGATAAATTTAGCATACAAGTTAATAACAATAGCACAAAATAGAATACAAACACTGAAATACAATACAAAAAAAACATCTAAGATGTTGAAGTACAATAGTTAATAAAATGCAATAGAAAAGTGACTCATATTGTAAAGAAGAAGAAGAAGAATATTAGAGAGAGAAGTATGAAGATAAACGAAGAACTTATTATTGAACATATCCAAATTATTTAAATTTTTGTGAACTTTGTGGGGACTCAAATGTGAAGATGGAGATTAGATGATTCTAGTCTAGGGTTTGGTCTGTTATTTTTTTTTTTCTTTTAGTTTCGGACTCGAGTTGTGAGCTTTTTAAATAGGTTGCCTAATTTTAGATTAGAAAAGATTAGATGACGAATCAAGAGACATATCTCAAGGAATGCACCACCAAAGCTCAAGATATGCTAAAGAAACTCATCAAGAAAAATCAAGAACTCGAACTCGATCTTCTGATGCATCAATTGCATCAAGGTCATCATATTTCCCAACTCACCAATGGGGAATTGCTCACATTGTTCTGGATGGTCGGAGAAAAAATAAGAGACTGCCAAAAACGAATCGAGTATCATCAACTGGTTCATCGTCTTCCTCCTCCTCCTACTGAATTTGTTCCTTCTAACTCTCCTCTGCTTGAAATAGGGAGTAATGAGATGGATCTTGTTGACAATGGAAGGAATTTGATGGATCAATGGTTTATTGATATGGTGATGAATTCGAATGATAAAATTGGGGGAAATAGTAGCAATATGGCAGGGGAGTTAGGGTTTGTTCAATCGGAAGTGAATATGGGCGATTTGATGAATGGAGAAAATTTGATGGTGGGAATCAGCGAATTAGGCGGAACGGAAACGATTATTGTTGAAGGAGATGGCGATGAGAACATTTTGTTATCGGAGTGGAATTTTGGGGTAAATGACAAGTCTGGAATGTGTGAGATTGAGAAGCTTGTGAACGACATTAATGGCGTTGGTGTTGAGGCTACTGTTAGTCATATGGATTTCACTCACCAAGCGGGTTTTGGAATCGGTGGTGACGTCAATGGTGGAGACCCTATGGGGAGTCTGTACTCCGATGCCTGCTACTACGGCGACAGTGGTGGTGTAAGGATTGATGTGAATGATGATGTAGAGATGTTGCTTCAAGGATTGTTTGAAAGTGAAATAAGCTGCAGCAATGGAAATGGAAATGGAAATGAAATTCAACATGGAAATGGAAATGAGAATCAGAATAATGAAGGTGGAGACGTTGAAGATGATCTTCTAAGTAAGGAATGGCAAAACAACTTTACTCCATAATTGCTTCTTCTTAATTAAGTTCTAAATAATGGAGGAATTTGAGGGTTACTCCAATTTTCTCTCTCTCTATATATAAAAATATTATGATGGTATGAATTATGATCTAGTGTCTAAAGAAAATAGAATAATGTGTTAGTTTCTTATGAGTAGTTAAAATCTAGTTCTCTTTTTTAAGGGTGGATTAATTGAAATATTTGAGTAGTCTACTTAAGCATTTTTTAGAGATTAAAAAAAAAATATATGATCACTATTTTAGTATTTGTCCAGATAATTCTGTATCAAGTTTGTCTAAGTTAATTGAGTGAAGTTTAAATTGTCTCTTTTTATAAGAATTTAAATATATGATTTTTCATATATTATTGATATATACTTATTTAGTGAATTCAAAAATTCGATTTTCGATCTCTCGCAATTTTTTTATAATATTTGGAATGGAAGAATAGAACGGCTTCGAATGCATGAACTAGGTTTATTTTAATAAAATTATAAATGTTTTTTTTTTTTATTATTATTATTATTATTATTGTAACTCCCACAATGGTCTCGCATGCATGCAATTATAGAAGATGGTGAAACGTGAGTACATGAGGGTGGCAATATTTTGGATAATTATTCTCTTTTGGCTTATTCTTGGAATTTAAGGAATATTCTTTTTAAATAATAATGGGTATATTTTTTTTAGGAATAATAATGGGTATTTGAACCAGAGAACATATTTGAAATCTTATAAACATATTATTAAAAAAATGAGAATGACTGATATTTTAAATTAATCTCATTTTGAGGTATATCTCGTCTTGTTTTGGGAGTAAAGAGAGACAATAATGATACAAAACAAAATTTAGTAATTATTTGAGAATATTTGTTGGTTAGCCATGTGTTATTTTTACTATGTCTATTAATATTAAAATATATTATTAATAATTACAATTATGTATTACGTTTGATTGATAACGAACGATATGGTATTTCTATAATTGAAAATCTAAACAAGTCAAAAATGACGTAACTTACGTATCTAGTACGTTGGTTTTGAATGACATGATAAGATCATTGATTTTTGTGGTATTCAAATGACGCGTGCACAACGAGACATCATATTATTATAGAATATGTCAGGTTAGAGTCTTCACATGCGACATCAATAAAAATAGTAACCCTAAAAAGCAACGACTTAAACCATCTAAACTTAAAAACATAAAGGTTGAAAAAACATTTTTAGTCATTAACTTCTAACGATTTAGGTCCCGTTTAGTAACTATTTGATTTTCTAAAATTAAGCCTATATTTTGTTTTTGCCTTTGTTTTTTACTTTTTACATATATTTTTAAAAATCAAGCCAAGTTTTGAAAACTAAAAAAAAAAATCATTTTTAATTTATTTTTTAAATTGACTAAGAATTCAACTCTTTACCTAAGAAATATGCAAACAATTGTAGAAAAGAAATTACGAAGAATTAGGCTTAATTTTTAAAAATAAAAAATCAAATGGTTACCAAATGAAGTATTAGTCTCTTTTGATTTTAATATATAACAAACACTTATTTTTATATTTTTAATTTTGCAACAATTTAGTCCATATACACTTTCAAATTTTTAACAATTGTACAGGGCAGAGACTACATTATGACAAATGTTAAAATACATATACTAAATTGTTACATAATAAAATTGATGACTAAGACCTCATTTGATAATCATTTAGTTTTTTTTTTTAAAAAAAATTAAGCCTATAGTTCTTCCACCTCTAACTTTTTAATTTGTTATCTACTTTTTACTTGTGTTTTCAAAAATCAAGCCGAATTTTGAAAATTAAAATAATAGTTTGAAAAGCTTGTTTTCCTTTTTAGAATTCTGCTAAAAAATCAATTTTTGTACTTGAGAAAGATGCAAATGATTGTAAGAAATTAAGATGAAATATGTTAATTGTCAAAAAACCAAAACCAAAAAACAAAACAATTACCAAATGAGACCTAATTTATTAAAAATAAAAAATATAGAGAGAGAGATGTTGAGGCTTAGTTTGGAGTTGTAGCTTCTAAAATAATTTCTCGTGATTGTAGTTCTAAAAAACAATTGTAAAATGAAGAAAATTAGTAGTATTTGTTCAATTTTAATTTTGAACATGAAAAAGTATGTTAAATTTTTTGGATAAATAATAGTAAATTGTCGTGATGGATAATAATGCCTAAATTAAATAGACCTATTTTCAAAATTTATATTTTTTTATAATTATTTAGGAAGCATTTAGGACAAGGGTTATCATGAAAATATAATAACCACCTCTTGTTACAAGAAAACTAATTCAAAACCTCCAATTAACTACAATCAACACTATTTCAAAACCCGCATTTGCTACAGTATTTACTATTTACTACAACTTTTACTATTTTACATTCATCATTTTTTTTATCATTTGCTACAGTATTTACTATTTCCTTCTCAAACTAAAATAGTTTACATCTCAGACACATACTATTATAACCTAAACTAAAATAATCTATACCCAAAGACAAACTATCATAATCCAACTATAACAATCTATAACTATAATAACTAGTTTATTATCCCAAACGCCTCTTAGATGTTATATCATATATGTTGAAAACTTAAATTTATATATTCTTTGCTCTAAATTTATTCAAAGAAAAAATATAAGATTATTTTTTAAATATAGGAGAAATATGTGCTATTATGTAAAGAAAAAAATGATAGCATTGCACTAACCAATTTAAAATTTTAGGATATAGATATTCACTGCATAAGGAAGTTTCTTTAGTGTACATTTTGATAAATGCAGGTTGCGTTAAAGTATAGTTTATTTGGCATTTTTGTTTTGACATTTTATGGGGGTAGGATATTACAAAGTTTGTGATTATCGCTACGACGATAATCCGGCACGTGTTGGATGTGGGGAACTGGCTATATAACAATAAGATTCAATTGAAGACTCTCAACTAAAACTTCTTTTGAAGAGTGTCCATGCATCAAGTTTAATCATCTATTTTATTAATTCAACATCTCGAAAAGCCTATACACCTATAAGAATAAAATGCATCGACAATTTTCAAATGTAATCTTAATAAAGGGTCTAAATAATTGATTCACTTATAATAATTTAGAAGATAAATTTAAAACGGAATTATATAATTTTTACAATATTTTTCAAACCAAATCTTAAAAATATGATTAATCGATAAATTTATGAAAGTTCAAGATTTAAATAGGTATAATTTAAAATGAAAATTTCTCCAAAATAGATTAAAGACAACATGATCTCACATGTTTCATGAACAGCCCTGACACACATATGTATAGATTTAAAAATCTTCCACGTGGCCTGTCATGCATGCAATTCCGGAAACTGGTGAGACGTGAAACTGTGAGAGTTGTATTGTAATATTTTGGATTTAATTATTCTTCTTTTGGCTTATTCTTCAAAAGCATTTGAGGAATATTCTTTTTAAATAATATTATGGATAATTTGAAATTATCATATATATAAATATATATATTAAATCTGTAGATTGATGTTGTTTTACTTTATTTGAAAGAGAAAACAATTTAATAATTATTAAGAAAAAATTAATGATTATCTGTATATTATCCTTACTATCTTTATTAATATTGATAAATAGTTGATCATATGTAATACATTCATTGACAATAATGATATGATATTTTAATAATTGACCTTCTAAACAAGTCAAAAATGACGTAAGTTACATATCTAGTGCGTCGGTTTCGAAAGATACAATAAGAACATTGATTTCATGATATTCAGATGTCGCATGCAGAACACGACATCATACTTTAATAGAATATGTTTAATCAGATTTCCAGGAGTGACATCGATAAAAATAGTAACCCTAAAAACTAACAACTCAAAGCATTCACACTCTTAAAAGTTAAAACAAATATTCTTAATCATGAATATTTATGGAAGTAAGAATTTAGTCTCTTGATCTTTAGTATGTAACAATTTATGATGTGTTTGGGGCAAAGACTATCCTAAGATTATAATAACTACTAAAGTAAATACTATTTTGTATTCCCCAATTAGTTACAGTCAATATTATTTCTAAACCCTCATTTTCTATAGTATTTACTATTTATTATGGCTTTTACTATTTCACATTCATATCTTTTTATTCATTGCTACAGTGTTTACTATTTCCTTCACAAATTAAAATAGTTTACACTTCAAACACATACTATTATAACCCAAGCTAATATAATCTATACCCCAAACACAAACTATTATAACTTAACTATAATAACCTAGGACTATAATAATCAACTCTTTGCCCCAAACGCCCCTTAGTCTATATACTTTTAAATACATAACGATTGTTCAAGATACAGATGACATCATTACAAATTTTAAAACACAAGTACTAAATTATTATAAAACTAAAAATATAGAGACAAAATCATGAGGTGTTTTCAAATAAAGGAAAATGAACCAACTTATTTATAAATATAACAAAACGTTACTATCTATCAATGATAGATTGCGAGATTGATGTCCATCGTGATCTGTCGTCCATTGATATATGTCTATCGCGATCTATCACTGATAGACAGTAATATTTTGTTATACTAAAAATATTTTCAAGAGTTTTACCATTTAAAACAATTACCCTTAAGTTCATTACCCACTAAAATTTAGCAATTAAATTATTACTTTCATAAAATTCACTATCGTTTAATTTAGATAAAATCCTGCCTCGAAATTCACGAAAGGAAAGAAATCATATTACAAATCTCGATACATTTCATCACTAAAGAAGAGAAGATATTTTTAACCTTTGGTACTCATAGCCTTAAAATTATAAAAGATTAATGGCAATAAGAACAAAAGAAAAAGAGAAAAAGAAAAAAAGATTTTAAAATAATGATAATTTTTTCACATAAAAACAAAGAAAAGAAAAAAACAACAGTTCAACCAATTGTCTCAAATATCAATGCAAAAACTAATAAAGATTAAGACATACTAATTTAAAGCAGTGAAACAAACTATGGTTTTACTTTAATAGGTTCAGATATGATTCTAACACCAAACATTTAATAGCAATAAATGTCTTTTCTAAACCAGCCACAACTCTAAATTCTCCTCCATTTTCCACCCTTAGTTTTTGTTTCTTCTTCTTTCTTTTTTTTTTTTTCTTTTTTTTATTTTTTTTTATCTTGTTTACTTGTTTACTTTGTATAAATCTACACCCACAAAAAAAAAAATCAATTTATATTTTATTTTTTAAAATTAATAATTTGAGTTTAATAGTATTTTGGTCCAGAAGTTTTCCAACTTGACATTTTAACCTTTATTTTAATTTTTTTATATATTTTTTTGGCCTCATTTGTCTTTATTTGTTCAAGTACACACACATACATACATCCATACACACACACACACACATATACACACACACCTATACAGACATACATACATATACACACATACACATACATACATATATATATACACATACATATATATAACTTCTCCTTTCCATTTTCAGATGGAAAGTGAACAAAATGCTATATAAACTAAAATAGCTCAAAAAATAAAAAGTATAATTTATCTTTTTTTTTTTTTTTTAATAAATAAGTGTATTTGATATTGTTGAATGATATTCACTCAACACCATGTAGAGGTGAAAAGATTCAAAACTTTGGCTTCTTGACCAATAGTAGGTGTCCTAACTAGGTAAGCTATTTACATGTTTAACAGATGTTCGTGGGATGAGGTGGAGGCAAGGATAAGTTTCTCTAGTTTTGTCTCCATTCTCTAATTTATTCTTCATTCCACGAAAGTTTTCGTTTACTTCAATAGATTTCTTGTGAAAAAATTATGGAAATCGTGTTCTCCGCAAAGAATTGTTGGTCATTCAGTTTTGTTAATAAAAAAATTAAATGAAAATGTTTTGGATTTTTTTTCCATGAAAACTCTCTATTTAAATGCTTAATTTCCGATAAAAAAAAAAAAATCATGAACATTGTAAAAGAAACCAAATAACACTTCATAAGCATATCAAATTAGTTGGTCTCATAACTTTTTTTTTCTATTTATGTATTATAAAATGGTGAAAACATTATTGTCAATAGAAAGTTATCAAATATATTGTAAATAAATCAATATATGGCGAAACTAGCTATAGAATACAATACTATAGGATTAGGAATTTCTACAAATTAATTGGCTAGGGTTAAAATAGATTTATTTTATCAAATAATATATAATTAAAAAAATAATGTATTTGTAGTTTTAGCATATAATTAAGCATATGTTCTTTTTATTATTATTATTATTATTATTATTATTATTAAGCATATGAATATCATATTTGAACATGACAGTTTTTGTGGCTTCTCATGATTGATTATTTTGTATTTTTATAAATTTTAGTTGATATAAATATAAAAAAAATTCTTTGGTTTTTTTTTTTTTAATATTCAACATCTAAAAGGTGAGATTTTGACATTTTGGTTGAGATTATATATATATATATAAATAAACTATAGCAAAATAAATTAAAGTCAATAATAAATGATTTTTAAAAATTTGTTAAGGTTTAAAAAGGTAAAGGGTATTGATAATGAGAGAAAATATATGCATGTAAGAAACAACTAAATTAGAGGAAATAAATAAATAATAAAAAATAGGGTAAAGTCAATAGATTATGAAAATGCATATAAATGAATATGATCGGTTTGTTAAGACCCATAATCAAATCAAGGAGTTAAAGAATTAGAATGATTTGAATTATTTTTTTTAAAAGTGCTTAATGTTTAAGAAAAAATAATTTTTATTAGGTGCAAAAGCATGTTTTAAGACTTTTTTTTTCCTCACTTATTTGTTTTTATGATGAAGTTTGAGAAAGTTAAAATCATCTTTGAGATAAATTTTTGAAATAGAAGAAAAATGAGTTTGGTGAACATGACTCAACAGCAGAAAAATTCTATTTTTTTTTTTTTTAAATTTTAGAGTTGAAGATTAGAGTCCTCCACTCCACATATTATAATTATTTAAATGATTTTATAAAATTATTTTTTGTGATGATTCATTTTAATGTTTTCATCTTAAAAAGTAATCAAATGTGATTTTGAATTATTGGCATTTAGTTTTAAAATTGGTTTTATAATCTTCACATCACTCCAAAAAAAAATCTAAGAAATTAGTATTTTTTTCACGTTCTTCTTGGTCAATCACTTGACCGAAAAATCAATCTTCATTGACTAGAAATTATTAAGGCAAATGATAACTATTTACATTTTATGTTAAATTTTGATTTTTAAGAATTAAACTTACAGAACTACTTTTATTCATTGATTTCTTTGTTTGCTTTATTTACTTTTTAGTATTGTTTTAAGAAATCAAGTCAAATTTTAAAAATTAAAACAGAAATATATATTTTTTAAAATAATTTTGTTAACAATTAAAATATTTTTAATTGTTGTAACAAAAATAAAAATATTAAATAGTTCTTTATCGAACATCAACACAACTATAATATATTGGTCTAAGTTATTTTTTAATCCAAACATTTTCGAACTCTATGATTTTAAGGTCCGATGGATGGATGACCTAAAATTGAAGTGAAAATACGATTGTATGTCTTATTTTTCAAAATTAGGGGTTTTTGACATTAGTTTACATCATATTCGTGTGAAATTATTAAAATGGAATCTTGCGCATGTGGATTGGTCTTTTGATCTCGTTCTTTGCTTTCCTCTTGTTGGAGGAGAAATCTCAGATTAACCACGGACCGCCACGTCATTTTTTTTTTTTTTATAAATAAGTGTATTTGATATTGTTGAATGATATTCACTCAACACCATGTGGAGGTGAAAAGATTCAAAACTTTGGCTTCTTGACCAATAGTAGGTGTCCTAACTAGGTGAGCTATTCACATGTTTAACAGATGTTCGTGGGATGAGGTGGAGGCAATAATAAGCTTCTCTAGTCTTGTCTCCATTCTCTAATTTATTCTTCATTCCACGAAAGTTTTCGTTTACTTCAATAGATTTCTTGTGAAAAATTTATAAAATCGTGTTCTCCGCAAAGAATTGTTGGCCATTCAGTTTTGTTAATAAAAAAATTCAATGAAAATGTTTTGGATTTTTTCCCCATGAAAACTCTCTATTTAAATGCTTAATTTTCGATAAAAAAAATCATGAACATTGTAAAAGAAACCAAATAACACTTCATAAGCATATCAAATTAGTTGGTCTCATAACATTTTTTTTTTCTTTTTATGTATTATAAAATGGTGACAACATTATTGTCAATAGAAAGTTATCAAATATATTGTAAATAAATCAATATATGGCGAAACTAGCTATAGAATACAATACTATAGGATTAGGAATTTCTACAAATTAATTGGCTAGGGTTAAAATAGATTTATTTTATCAAATAATATATAATTAAAAAAATAATGTATTTGTAGTTTTAGCATATAATTAAGCATATGTTCTTTTTATTATTATTATTATTAAACATATGAATATCATATTTGAACATGACAGTTTTTGTGGCTTCTCATAATTTATTATTTTGTATTTTTATAAATTTTAGTTGATATAAATATAAAAAAAATCTTTGGTTTTTTTTTTTTTTTTTAATATTCAACATCTGAAAGGTGAGATTTTGACATTTTGGTTGAAATTATATATATATATATAAATAAATTATAGCAAAATAAATTAAATTATGTCAATTTTGTTGAGTTAGAAACTTTATGGGTCTCAAAGTTTATTATGCTGAGATAATATACCGATTCATTAGTGTCATTGTTAATATCCATTCATATATTATATTTATAAATCTATCCTATATATGAAAAAAATGTTATTAGGAGAAACTCTTTACCTATACATTTTGCATTTATATTTTTAGTAAATTTATGAAAATTAAAGATTTAAATAGGTATAATTTAAGGGATGTAAAATGAAAATTTCTGAAAAATGGATTAAAGACAACATGATCTCACATGTTTCTTGAATAGCTTGCCTCACACACATATGTATAGATTTAAAAATCTTCCACGTGGTCTGTCGTGCATGCAATTCCGAACACCGGTGAGATTGTGAGAGTTGTATTGTAACATTTTGGATTTAATTATTCTTCTTTTGGCTTATTCTTCAAAAGAATTTGAGGAATATTATTTTTAAATAATAATATGGGTAATTTGAAATTATCATATATATATATATATAAGAGAAAAAGAAAATGTAATAATAGATTATAAAGAAATTTAAAAAAAATAATAATTGTTTCACATAAAAACAAAGGAAAGAAAAAAGCAACGTTCATCAACCAATTGTCTCAAATACCAATGCAAACTATCTCAAATATCAATGCAAACTGCTTATGTAACCGTAATTCTCATTTCACACCTAATATAGTATATAAATATATATTTTTGGAATAATAAATAATAATAAAGTTTTTTTTAGTCAAAATGACAACTAAGAATGATAAAGTAATATTTAATTTTGGGTTAATTGCTATATAACTACCCCTACTACTCTAGGATTTCCTTTTGACAACTCATTTTAACATTCACTAATCAAAATTCGAATGTTGACCGACAAAAATATAAATTTTTATTACGAAAATAAATTATTTAAAGTTCATTTTTTTCATAACTTCTTTGTAGGGTATGAATTTTTATTCTATTTCTTTCTTCTTTTTTTTTTTTTTTCAAGTAAGGTTTGGTAGATTTAGTGATTTATCTAAAGGTGTTTAATTATATAGGCTACACAACTTTTGCTTATAATTAAACATCAAATTTAGGTTTTGGTTAATAATTTGTTTGTTTTGGATTTTGGGCTTTGAAAATTGCATTTGTTTTCTCCAAATCTTTTTACAGTAATTGGGCCTAAAGATCACGCTTAAGTCCAATTAATTAAGCCCAAAGGCCAGACTCAAGTCCAATTAAATTAGGCCCAAAGGTTAGGCCCAAACCCATGAAGCCCATTAGGGAGCTCTATAAATTGAGAAGCTCCCTCATTTGCAAAGGTCAGCATTTCTACATTTCGAGAGCCATAGATAATTCATCAACACTCAATAAAGACAGCATGTTCGTAACTCCAACTGGGTCAAATTACTATTTTACCCTTGGGTTACCTCTGACTCTTTAAGTACCAGTGCTCCTCTAATGAACAACATGTTTATGATCCAACCAATAAATAGAAATGCTTTTCGAGTCAATGAGAGGGTATGGCCCTTTGTTCAAGTCCTGGAGACACCACTTGAGGGAACACTCATCTACTTAATCTCAAAGAGGTAATAAGTGAATTACATCTTGTATTATTATGTTCCCAACTCCCCACTCAGTCTCATCCCAAAATGATAGGCATATTGGGTCAGCGAACTGGCCACCCTCACCCATGTAAATCAAATGACAATCCCTCACAAAAAGGAGTTCATAATATACTCGGGATTAAGACTAAGTCGCCTAGGTCAACTTTCCCTAATTTCTTTATGATGATTTTCATCTATCTTATAAAATATACAGATTCATGGTTAACTTTCTAAAACAATTTTTTAAAAAAGAAATAAACTTTTCTGTTTTTGATTTTAAAGTAGATAACAAAAATAAAGAAAGAAATAAGTGGAAGTAGCGTTTCATTTGATTTTCAAAATCTAAGAATTCAATAAAAAAATAAATAACCAAAACCCTTTTTTCATACCAATTTGATTTTGGATCTTTCATTTTTTACAATTAAGATTAGTAAACATTCTTCTACATATTAATTTCTTTGTTTTGTTATTTAACTTCAAAAAAAAAAAAAAAAAAACTAAGCCGATTAGAAAAAGAAAAAAGATTAAGACCTACCAATTTAATTTATAATTTTTTAAAAAAATTAAATTTAATAAATACTTTTCTACCCATTGATTTTTTTTTTGTTATTTAAATTTAAAAAATGGTTGTTTTCAAATATATAAAAATAAATTAAAATATTTACAAAATATAGAAAAATTTTAGAACTATCAATGATAGATGCTGATAGACTTCTATCTGTGTCTATCAGTGACATTGATAGATTCGTCTATCAATGTCACTGATAGACACTTATAAATGTCAACCAGTATCTATCAGCAATTTTGTTCCATCTCGTAAATACTTTCAACAATTTTACAATTTGAAATAATTTTCTTTTAAAAATAAGCTAAGCCAATTTTTTAAAAATAATAAATGATTTTTAAAAATTTGTTAAGGTTTAAAAGGGTAAAGGGTATTGAGAATGAGAGAAAATATATGCATGTAAGAAACAACTAAATTAGAGGAAATAAATAAATAATAAAAAATAGGGTAAAGTCAATAGATTATGAAAATGCATATGAATGAATATGATCGGTTTGTTAAGACCCATAATCAAATCAAGGAGTTAAAGAATTAGAATGATTTGAATTATTTTTTTTAAAAGTGTTTAATGTTTAAGAAAAAATCATTTTTATTAGGTGTAAAAGCATGTTTTAAGACTTTTTTTTTCCTCACTTATTTGTTTTTATGATGAAGTTTGAGAAAGTTAAAATCATCTTTGAGATAAATTTTTGAAATAGAAGAAAAATGAGTTTGGTGAACATGACTCAACAGCATAAAAATTCTATTTTTTTTTTTTAATTTTAGAGTTGAACATTAGAGTCCTCCCCTCCACATATTATAATTATTTAAATGATGTATAAACATATGTATTTAAATGATGTATAAATATATAATTAAAAAATAATGTATTTGTAGTTTTAGCATATAATTTAGCATATGTTCTTTTTATTATTATTATTATTATTATTATTATTATTATTATTATTACATATGAATATCATATTTGAACATGACAAAGTTTTTGTGGCTTCTCATAATTTATTATTTTGTCTTTTTATAAATTTTAGTTGATATAAATATAAAAAAAATCTTTGGTTTTTTTTTTTTTTTAATATTCAACATCTGAAAGGTGAGATTTTGACATTTTGGTTGAAATTATATATATATATATATAAATAAATTGTAGCAAAATAAATTAAATTATGTCAATTTTGTTGAGTTAGAAACTTTATGGGTCTCAAAGTTTATTATGCTGAGATAATATACCGATTCATTAGTGTCATTGTTAATATCCATTCATATATTATATTTATAAATCTATCCTATATATGAAAAAAATGTTATTAGGAGAAACTCTTTACCTATACATTTTGCCTTTATATTTTTAGTAAATTTATGAAAATTAAAGATTTAAATAGGTATAATTTAAGGGATGTAAAATGAAAATTTCTGAAAAATGGATTAAAGACAACATGATCTCACATGTTTCTTGAATAGCTTGCCTCACACACATATGTATAGATTTAAAAATCTTCCACGTGGTCTGTCGTGCATGCAATTCCGAAAACCGGTGAGATTGTGAGAGTTGTATTGTAACATTTTGGATTTAATTATTCTTCTTTTGGCTTATTCTTCAAAAGAATTTGAGGAATATTATTTTAAAATAATAATATGGGTAATTTGAAATTCTTCAAAAGTGTTTATTATATAAGAAAAAAATAATTTTCATTAGGTGTTAAAGCATGTTTTTAGACTTTTTACCTCACTTATTTGTTTTTATGATGAAGTTTGAGAAAGCTAAAATAATGTTTGAGATAAATTTTTGTTGAGTTAGAAACTTTATATTTTATTTTTTGTTATAATGAATGGGTCTCAAAGTTTGTTATGCCTAGAAGATATATTGATTCATTAGTGTCGTGTTAATATCCATTCATATATTACATTTATAAATTTATCAAATATATGAAAAAAAAAAATGTTATTAGGAGAAACTCTTTACCTATACATATTGCCTTTATATTTTTAGTAAATTTATGTGTTACACTTTACCTATGGGAGTCAACTTTTCACGTGTAGTTGTTTATTTAAAGAATAATGAAGGAGACGTTTCAAATCTTCACAAAACATATTTTTTTTATAAAAAGAATTTAGGTCGAATAAGTACCATTGGTGCAAACTCTCTGAGATGGAATGCCATAATAAAATTTGTTAAATTGTCTAACTCTTAAAAATCAATGATAATTATTAAAACAAACTATATCATATTTATTTATTGCATGCCAAACAAAAACCAATTTTTCTTTTTAAATTAGAAAAGAAAACACTAAATTAAACTCTAAACAAAAATTATATCAATTTAAATCCTAAACTTTCGTAGATATATCAATTTTACACCCTTCATTACGTTCTTTCTAGGTAAATATCGTGTGATACATATATTTTATCAACTAAATTCCTAAACTTTCATAAACAAATCAATTTAGACTCTCATCTAAAACTTCTTTTGAAAAGTGTCCATGCATCAAGTTTAATCATCTATTTTATTAATTCAACATCTCGAAAAGTCTACACACGTATAAGAATGATGCATCGATAATTTTTAAATGTAATCTTAATAAAGAGTTAAATAATTGATTCACTTATAATAATTTAAAAGATAAATTTTTTAAAAAAAATTATATAATTCTTACAATATTTTTTAAATCAAATCTAAAAAGAGACGATTAATCGGTAAATTTATAAAATTCAAGATTTAAATAGGTATAATTTAAGGGATGTAAAATGAAAATTTCTCAAAAATGGATTATAGACAACATGATTTCACATTTTTCTTGAATAGCTAGCCTCACGCACATATGTATAGATTTAAAAATCTTCCACGTGGTTTGTCATGCATGCATTTTCGGAAACCGGTGAGACATGAGACTGTGAGAGTTGTAATATTTTGGATTTAATTATTCTTCTTTTGGCTTATTTTTCAAAGGAATTTGAGGAATATTCTTTTTAAATAATAATATGGATAATTTGAAATTATCATATATATAAATATATATTTATTAAATCTGTGGATGGATGATGTTTTACTTTATTTGAAAGAGAAAATAATGGTATGAAACAAAATTTAATAATTATTAAGAAAAAAAATTAACGATTATCTATGTATTATCCTTACTATGTTTATTAATATTGAAATATATCATAAATAGTTGATCATATGTATTACTTCCATCGACAATAATGATATGATATTTTCATAATTGACCTTCTAAACAAGTCAAAAATGACATAAATTACATATCTAGTACGTCAGTTCTGAAAGATACGATAAGAATGTTGATTTCATGATATTCAGATGTCACATGCAGAACACGACATCATACTATAATAGAATATGTTTAATCAAATTTCCAGAAGTGACATCGATAAAAATAGAAACCTTAAAATCTAACAACTCAAAGCATTCACACTCTTAAAAGTTAAAATAAATATTCTTAATCGTGAATATTTATGAAAAGTAACAATTTTGTCTCTTGATCTTTAGTATGTAACAATCAGGATGTGTTTGGAGGGAAGATTATCCTAAATTATGAAAGGTCTAAACTAATACAATCATTAACTTATGGTTTTGAGTCTTTTGACTAATATAACTACAAATTTTAGGAGTATATTGACTAACACATAAAAAGTTTAGGGATATATGTTATTTTTCTTTAGTACATCAAAAACTATATCAAGTGATGGATGGTAAAGAAAAGGAATTCAAATTTGGGTCAACAAAAGAAATAGTAAATTTTGAAGATTCATTTTGAAAAATAGCAAAAAAAAAAAAAAAAAAATCAAAATTAGAAAATCGTAAAATGATTTTTTAAATTATTATTCGAAATTTTTAAATGACCAAAATACCATTATCATATAACAATTATGCAGTAATTCAAAAAATATTAAATTTACAACTGAAAAGAACTAAGATTTTGTTAAACTTTAAAAATAAAAACAACTAAGATTTTGTTAAGGTTAAAAATTAAAAAAAAAAAAATCAAACAAACAAAGATTTTATTAGCATTAAAAAAAATACAATAATTTTAGAACTCACAATCATAACAATCAATGTTTCATTCGAAAATTTAAAAGAGACTTTTTTTTTTTAATCAAACTTGAATTATAATAAAACACAGTTACACAAAAATACCTAATCATTAACCCATGGTACATAACCTTTTGAAAAGTAACTCTGCAAAAAAGTTTAAAATTATAAAAATAAACAATCATTAAATTGAGAAATATTATATTATCCTTAAATACTACTCCATATTTGTATATTTAAACAAATGAAAAATTAAGGTTATTTTATTTTTATTTTTAAAAATTAAGCTTATAAACACTACTTACATCTCCCAGTTTCATACATTGTGATCTAAATTTTGAAAACAATAAAGAGTAGTTCCTAAAAAATTGATTTTTTTTTTGAAATTCGGCTAAAAATTCAACAGTATTTAAAAAAAGAAAGATGCAAATCATTATAAAAAATGTAGAGGAAATAAACTATGATAGTGTGGAAACATAATAAATAATAAAAAGGATAAGTGAATCTAGGCCATCAGTGAAGCTCCAGGACGACTTACGAAGCGTTTTGAGCTAAATATTTGAGATAATATTTTTAACTCAATTATAAACAACTTTGTAGAATGAAACTTTTTAAGATGAGGCCTGGAAATTGAGTTATATAATTTTGAAGGTTGAACTGAAAATTGTTGAACAAGCAGGCAGCTGCTTGAATTGGGGCCAATGATGAAGTTTTGAATCTCCAGATTAAACGACGAGGAATTGTGAGCTGAAATTTTAAAGTAATGTTGCTAACTCAATTCTAAACATGTTTGTAGAAGGAAGTTTCTTCAGAAGAGGGCTGGATTTTGAGTTATGAATTTTTGAAGTTGTCACAGAGGATCTGGGCATAAGCAGACCGCTACTTAGGAAGATGCTTAGGCAGCTCAAGAGCGAGAGCGAGAGGTGGATCTCGCTAGGGACGGGAATCTCGCTGGTTTGCACTGGATCTTGCTGGTTTTGCATTAAAACTCGCTGGAAAGTGCCAAATCTCGCTGGGAAGGGTAAATCTCGCTCATAGGGATGATCTCGCTCATGATGATTTTCTCGCTAGTCATGCTGATTTTGTTGATAAAAGTTCCATTAGTAAATGAACTATTTGAGGTATTTTGATAAGAGACGTATAACCCGTTAAGAGGCCAACGAGCTGTGATGACTTACTGTTTTAATGATTTAGAAACTACGATTTCTTGAAGATATTTATTAAAGAAAAAGCAACAGTTCATCTCAAATATCAATTCAAACGGTTACATGTAATTCCCATTTCACACCTAATATAATATATAAATATATATTTTTGGAATAATAAGTTTTTTCTTTCTAGTCAAAATGACAACTAAGATGATAAAGTAGTATTTAATTTTGGGTTAATTGCTATATAACTACCCCCACTATTCCAGATTTTCCTTTTGACAACTCATCTTCATTCACCAATCACAATTCCAATGTTGACTCACAAAAATATGAATTTTTATTTCGAAAATAAATTGTTTAAAGTTCTTTTTTTTTTTTTTTTGTAAACTTTGTATGGTTTGAATATTTATAGCTTTTGTGATATATTCTATTTCTTTTTCTTTTTTTTTTTTCAAGTAAGGTTTGGTAGATTTAATGATTTCTCTAAAGGAGTTTAATTATATAGGCTACACAAATTTTGCTTATAATTAAACATCAAATTTAGGTTTTGGTTATTAATTAGTTTGTTTTGGATTTTGGGCTTTGAAAATTGTGTTTGTTTTCTCCTAATCTTTTTACAGTAATTTTCATCTATCCTAAAGAAAAATTTACATTCATAGCCAACTTTGTGTAGCTCACTCTATCATCCAACTAAAGAAACTCATCAAGAAGAATCAAGAACTCGAACTTGATCTTCTGATGCATCAATTGCATCAAGGTCATCATATTTCCCAACTCATCAATGGGGAATTGCTCGCATTGTTCTGGATGGTCGGAGAGAGAATAAGAGACTGCCAAAAACGAATCGAGTATCATCAACAGGTTCATCGTCTTCCTCCTCCTACTGAATTTGTTCCTTCTAACTCTCATCTGCTTGAAATAGGGAGCAATGAGATGGATCTTGTTGATAATGGAAGGAATTTGATGGATCAATGGTTTATTGATATGTTGATGAATTCGAATGATAAAATTGGGGGAAGTAGTAGCAATATGGCAGGGGAGTTAAGGTTTGTTCAATCAGAAGTGAATATGGGCGATTTGATGAATGGAGAAAATTTGATGGTGGGAATCAGCGAATTAGGCGGAACGGAAACGATTATTGTTGAAGGAGATGGCGATGAGAACATTTTATTATCGGAGTGAAATTTTGGGGTAAATGACAATTCTGGAATGTGTGAGATTGAGAAGCTTGTGAACGACATTAATGGCGTTGGTGTTGAGGCTACTGTTAGTCATATGGATTTCACTCACCAAGCGGGTTTTGGAATCGGTGGTGACGTCAATGGTGGAGACCCTATGGGGAGTTTGTACTCCGATGCCTGCTACTACGGCGACAGTGGTGGTGTAAGGATTGATGTGAATGATGATGTAGAGATGTTGCTTCAAGGATTGTTTGAAAGTGAAATAAGCTGCAACAATGGAAATGGAAATGGAGATGAAATTCAACATGGAAATGGAAATGAGAATCAGAATAATGAAGGTGAAGACGTTGAATATGATCTTCTAAGTAAGGAATGGCAAAACAAATTTACTCCATGATTGCTTCTTCTTAATTAAGTTCTAAATAATGGAGGAATTTGAGGGTTACTCCAATTTTCTCTCTCTATATATATAAAAATATTATGATGGCATGAATTATGATCTAGTGTCTAAAGAAAATAGAATAATGTGTTAGTTTCTTATGAGTAGTTAAAATCTAGTTCTCTTTTTTAAGTGTGGATTAATTGAAATATTTGAGTAGTCTACTTAAGCATTTTTTAGAGATTAAAAAAAAAATATATGATCATCATGGCTAATGATCACTATTTTAGTATTTGTCCAGATAATTTTGTATCAAGTTTGTCTAAGTTAATTGAGTGAAGTTTAAATTGTCTCTTTTTATAAGAATTTAAATATCTGATTTTTCATATATTATTGATATATACTTATTTAGTGAATTCGATAATTCGATTTTCGATCTCTCGCAATTTTTTTATAATATTTGGAATGGAAGAATAGAACGGCTTGAATGCATGAACTAGGTTTATTTTAATAAAATTATAAATGTTTTTATTATTATTATTATTATTATTATTGTAACTCCCACAATGGTCTCGCATGCATGCAATTATAGAAGATGGTGAAACGTGAGTACATGAGGGTGGCAATATTTTGGATAATTATTCTCTTTTGGCTTATTCTTGGAATTTAAGGAATATTCTTTTTAAATAATAATGGGTATATTTTTTCTAGGAATAATAATGGGTATTTGAACCATAGAACATATTTGAAATCTTATAAACATATTATTAAAAAATGAGAATGACTGATATTTTAAATTAATCTCATTTTGAGGTATATCTCGTCTTGTTTTGGGAGTAAAGAGAGACAATAATGATACGAAACAAAATTTAGTAATTATTTGAGAATATTTGTTGGTTAGCCATGTGTTATTTTTACTATGTCTATTAATATTAAAATATATTATTAATAATTACAATTATGTATTACGTTTGATTGATAACGAACGATATGGTATTTCAATAATTGAAAATCTAAACAAGTCAAAACTGACGTAACTTACGTATCTAGTACGTTGGTTTTGAATGACATGATAAGATCATTGATTTTGTGGTATTCAAATGACGCGTGCACAACGAGACATCATATTATTATAGAATATGTCAGGTTAGAGTCTTCACATGCGACATCAATAAAAATAGTAACCCTAAAAAGCAACGACTTAAACCATCTAAACTTAAAAACATAAAGGTTGAAAAAACAGTTTTAGTCATTAACTTTTAACGATTTAGGTCGCGTTTAGTAACTATTTGATTTTCTAAAATTAAGCCTATAATTTTTTTTTTTTTTTGCCTTTGTTTTTTACTTTTTACTAATATTTTTAAAAATCAAGCCAAGTCTTGAAAACTAAAAAAAATCATTTTTAATTTTTTTTAATTTGACTAAGAATTCAACTCTTTACCTAAGAAATATGCAAACAATTGTAACAAAGAAATTACGAAGAATTAGGCTTAATTTTTAAAAATAAAAAATAAAATGGTTACCAAATGAAGTATTAGTCTCTTTTGATTTTAATATATAACAAACACTTATTTTTATATTTTTAATTTTGCAACAATTTAGTCCATATACACTTTCAAATTTTTAACAATTGTACAGGGCAGAGACTACATTATGACAAATGTTAAAATACATATACTAAATTGTTACATAATAAAATTGATGACTAAGACCTCATTTGATAATCATTTAGTTTTTTTTAAAAAAATTAAGCCTATAGTTCTTCCACCTCTAACTTTTTAATTTGTTATCTACTTTTTACTTGTGTTTTCAAAAATCAAGCTGAATTTTGAAAATTAAAATAATAGTTTTAAAAGCTTGTTTTTCTTTTTAGAACTATGCTAAAAAATCAATTTTTGTACTTGAGAAAGATGCAAATGATTGTAAGAAATTAAGATGAAATATGTTAATTGTCAAAAAACCAAAACCAAAAAACAAAACGATTACCAAATGAGACCTAATTTATTAAAAATAAAAAATATAGAGAGAGAGATGTTGAGGCTTAGTTTGGAGTTGTAGCTTCTAAAATAATTTCTCGTGATTGTAGTTCTAAAAAACAATTGTAAAATGAAGAAAATTAGTAGTATTTGTTCAATTTTAATTTTGAACATGAAAAAGTATGTTAAATTTTTTGGATAAATAATAGTAAATTGTCGTGATGGATAATAATGCCTAAATTAAATAGACCTATTTTCAAAATTTATATTTTATTAAATTATTTAGGAAGCATTTAGGACAAGGGTTATCATCAAAATATAATAACCACCTCTTGCTACAAGAAAACTAATTCAAAACCTCCAATTAACTACAATCATCACTATTTCAAAACCCCCATTTGCTACAGTATTTACTATTTACTACAACTTTTACTATTTTACATTCATCATTTTTTTTATTATTTGCTACAGTATTTACTATTTCCTTCTCAAACTAAAATAGTTTACATCTCAGACACATACTATTATAACCTAAACTAAAATAATCTATACCCAAAGACAAACTATCATAATCCAACTATAACAATCTATAACTATAATAACTAGTTTATTATCCCAAACGCCTCTTAGATGTTATATCATATATGTTGAAAACTTAAATTTATATATTCTTTGCTCTAAATTTATTCAAAGAAAAAATATAAGATTATTTTTTAAATATAGGAGAAATATGTGCTATTATGTAAAGAAAAAAATGATAGCATTGCACTAACCAATTTAAAATTTTAGGATATAGATATTCACTGCATAAGGAATATACTAAATATACAAAATAAATCTTAATCTATAAATAATAATATTGAAATTTTGCTTAAAAGTTGGTCATAAACAAATTTTTAAAACGATGAGAACAAATCAGTCTTTTGAAGAGTGTCCATGCATAAGCAAACCAATTTAGACTCTCAACTAAAACTTCTTTTGAAGAGTGTCCATGCATCAAGTTTAATCATCTATTTTATTAATTCAACATCTCGAAAAGCCTATACACCTATAAGAATAAAATGCATCGACAATTTAAAATGGAATTATATAATTTTTACAATATTTTTCAAACCAAATCTTAAAAAATATGATTAATCGATAAATTTATGAAAGTTCAAGATTTAAATAGGTATAATTTAAAATGAAAATTTCTCCAAAATAGATTAAAGACAACATGATCTCACATGTTTCATGAATAGCCCTGACACACATATGTATAGATTTAAAAATCTTCCACGTGGCCTATCATGCATGCAATTCCGGAAACTGGTGAGACGTGAAACTGTGAGAGTTCTATTGTAATATTTTGGATTTAATTATTCTTCTTTTGGCTTATTCTTCAAAAGTATTTGAGGAATATTCTTTTTATATAATATTATGGATAATTTGAAATTATCATATATATAAATATATATATTAAATCTGTAGATTGATGTTGTTTTACTTTATTTGAAAGAGAAAATAATTTAATAATTATTAAGAAAAAATTAATGATTATCTGTATATTATCCTTACAATCTTTATTAATATTGATAAATAGTTGATCATATGTAATACTTTCATTGACAATAATGATATGATATTTTAATAATTGACCTTCTAAACAAGTCAAATATGACGTAAGTTACATATCTAGTGCGTTGGTTTCAAAAGATACGATAAGAACATTGATTTCATGATATTCAGATGTCACATGCAGAACACGACATCATAGAATATGTTTAATTAGATCTCCAGAAGTGACATCGATAAAAATAGTAACCTGAAAAGCTAACAACTCAAAGCATTCACACTCTTAAAAGTTAAAACAAATATTCTTAATCATGAATATTTATGGAAAGTAAAAATTTAGTCTCTTGATCTTTAGTATGTAACAATTTATAGTGTGTTTGGGGCGAAGACTATCCTAAGATTATAATAACTACTAAAGTAAATACTATTTTGTATTCCCCAATTAGTTACAGTCAATATTATTTCTAAACCCTCATTTTCTATAGTATTTACTATTTATTATGGCTTTTACTATTTCACATTCATAGCTTTTTATTCATTGCTACAGTGTTTACTATTTCTTTCACAAATTAAAATAGTTTACACTTCAAACACATACTATTATAAATCAAGCTAATATAATCTATACCCCAAACACAAACTATTATAACTTAACTATAATAACCTAGGACTATAATAATCAACTCTTTGCCCCAAACGCCCCTTAGTCTATACACTTTTAAATACATAACGATTGTTCAAGATACAGATGACATCATTACAAATTTCAAAATACAAGTACTAAATTATTATAAAACAAAAAATATAGAGACAAAATCATGAGGTGTTTTCAAATAAAGGAAAATGAACCAACTTATTTACAAATATAACAACTCGTTACTATCTATCAGTGATAGATCACGAGATTGATGTCCATCGTGATCTGTCGTCCATTGATAGATGTCTATCGCGATCTATCACTGATAGACAGTAATATTTTGTTATACTAAAAATATTTTCAAGAGTTTTACCATTTAAAACAATTACCCTTAAATACATTACCCACTAAAATTTAGCAATTAAATTATTACTTTCATAATATTCACTATCGTTTAATTGAGATAAAATACCTGCCTCGAAATTCACGAAAGGAAAGAAATCATATTACAAATCTCGGTACATTTCATCACTAAAGAAGAGAAGATATTTTAACCTTTAGTACTCATAGCCTTAAAATTATAAAAGATTAATGGCAATAAGAACAAAAGAAAAAGAGAAAAAGAAAATGTAATAATAGATAATAAAAAAATTTAAAAATAATGATAATTTTTTCACATAAAAACAAAGAAAAGAAAAAAGCAATAGTTCAACCAATTGTCTCAAATATCAATGCAAACTTAACCGTAATTCCCATTTCACACCTAATATAATATATAAATATATATTTTTGGCATAATAAATAATAATAAAGTTTGGTTTTACTCAAAATGACAACTCATAATGATATAGTAATATTTAATTTTGGGTTAATTGCTATATAACTACCCCTACTATTCCAGATTTACCTTTTGACAACTCATCTTCATTCACCAATCACAATTCCAATGTTGACTGACAAAAATATGAATTTTTATTTCGAAAATAAATTGTTTAATTTTTTTTTTTTTTTTATAACTTTGTATGGTTTGAATATTTATAGCTTTTGTGATATATTCTATTTCTTTTTCTTTTTATTTTTTTCAAGTAAGGTTTGGTAGATTTAATGATTTCTCTAAAGGAGTTTAATTATATAGGCTACACAAATTTTGCTTATAACTAAACATCAAATTTAGGTTTTGGTTAATAAGAAAAATTGTGTTTGTTTTCTCCTAATCTTTTTACAGTACTTTTCATCCATCATTAAGAAAAATTTGCATCCATAGCCAACTTTGTGTAGCTCACTTTATCGTCTGACTATAATTTGCCAAAATGAACATAGCTTCAACTGGCATAGTGTTTGTATTATTATCCTCAAAGTGAGAGATTCGACTCCCCTACCCCACATATTGTCAAAAAAAAAAAAACAAATCATAGTTTGTCACAAGATCAACTCTTCTCATATATACATATATACAAACTTGGGTGCATCCCGTGATGTACTCATTTTTGTAAAACTCACTCGAGTATCAACGTGTGCATGGAGATGAGTATAGTCTTGTGGCTGCACTCAAATATTACTCATATATCTATATTGAATTATTTATTTTCTATGGTGAAGTAAGACTAATAAAAAGGATGTGGTTTAGGATGTATACATTTTTGTATAGTTCATCGGTTTGTGATGTGACAAACTTTATTTCCCAAAATATATTTTTGACTTTTTTTGTTATGTGATTTTGAAATGTTGAAATAGGATAAATGCAATCCATTGAACCTAAATATGACTTTCCATGAAATAAAACATAATGAGCAATACTTGGTGATTAATATTTGGATGTATCCTATTTCTATGCATCTCACTTTCATCGCACACAATAAGAATTAAAATATTTAAATAAAGATATAAAAAGAATTTATCACGTAACAAATTATGATAAGATAATTTGGTGGATGCACAAAGATAGATATAGACCCAGATGTATCTGAGTAATTTTCATACTGATACAACTTTTCTAATCATATGGTAAACTGTGATTGGACTATTGGGTCAGAAAGATAGGTGGAATGCAGGATGCAGTGGGGTATTTTTCATCTTTAATTACCACTAGTTACTAAAGGACAAAAATGCCCCTAGTAATTCGTTTACCAAGAGAATAAAAAAACTTAGAAAAAGAAAAATAAAAATAAAAAGTTTAACCCCAAGGCTTATAAATAAACTCCATTGTTGCACCTTAAAATCAGAGTCCAGAAAGAACAAGAAGAACAAGAAAGACAGAGAGAGCCTCGATGACGAGGAAGAAAGTGAAGTTGGTTTGGATTGCAAGCGATAATGCAAGAAAAGCTAGTTTCAAGAAACGAAGGCTCGGATTGTTAAAGAAAGTAAGTGAACTCACCACTCTCTGCGGCGTTTTCGCCTTTGCCGTCGTCAATGGCCCCGACGAGGACCATCCCGTCATGTTGTTTTACTTTATTTGAAAGAGATAACAATTTAATAATTATTAAGAGAAAATTAATGATTATCTGTATATTATCCTTCTATGTTTATTAATATTGATAAATAGTTGATCATATGTAATACTTTCATTGACAATAATGATATGATATTTTAATAATTGACCTTCTAAACAAGTCAAAAATGACGTAAGTTACATATCTAGTGCGTCGGTTTCAAAAGATACGATAAGATCATTGATTTCATGATATTCAGATGTCACATGCAGAACACGACATCATACTTTAATAGAATATGTTTAATTAGATCACCAGGAGTGACATCGATAAAAATAGTAACCCGAAAAGCTAACAACTCAAAGCATTCACACTCTTAAAAGTTAAAACAAATATTCTTAATCATGAATATTTATGGAAATTAAAAATTTAGTCTCTTGATCTTTAGTATGTAACAATTTATGGTGTGTTTGGGGCGAAGACTATCCTAAGATTATAATAACTACTAAAGTAAATACTATTTTGTATTCCCCAATTAATTACAGTCAACATTATTTCTAAACCCTCATTTGCTATAGTATTTACTATTTGTTATGGCTTTTACTATTTAACATTTATATCTTTTTATTCATTGCTATAGTGTTTACTATTTCCTTCTCAAATTAAAATAGTTTACACTTCAAACACATAATATTATAACCCAAACTAATATAATCTATACCCCAAACACAAACTATTATAACTTAACTATAATAACCTAGAACTATAATAATCAACTCTTTGCCCCAAACGCCCCTTAGTCTATGCACTTTTAAATACATAACGATTGTGCAAGATACAGATGACATCATTACAAATTTCAATATACAAGTACCAAATTATTATAAAACTAAAAATATAGAGACAAAATCATGAGGTGTTTTTAAATAAAGGAAAATGAACCAACTTATTTATAAATATAACAAAACGTTACTATCTGTCAATGATAGACTGCGAGATTGATGTCCATCGTGATCTGTCATCCATTGATATATGTCTATCGCGATCTATCACTGATAGACAGTAATATTTTGTTATACTAAAAATATTTTCAAGAGTTTTACCATTTAAAACAATTACCCTTAAGTTCATTACCCACTAAAATTTAGCAATTAAATTATTACTTTCATAAAATTCACTATCGTTTAATTGAGATAAAACCCTGCCTCCAAATTCACGAAAGGAAAGAAATCATATTACAAATCTCGATACATTTCATCACTAAAGAAGAGAAGATATTTTTAACCTTTGGTACTCATAGCCTTAAAATTATAAAAGATTAATGGCAATAAGAACAAAAGAAAAAGAGAAAAAGAAAAAAAGATTTTAAAATAATGATAATTTTTTCACATAAAAACAAAGAAAAGAATGGTAAATCTAGCTGGTTTTGCGTTAATTCTCACTGGAAAGTGCCAAATCTCGCTGGGAATGATAAATCTCGCTAGGAATGGTAAATCTCGCTCATAGGGATGATCTCGCTCATGATGATTTTCTCGCTAGTCATGCTGATTTTGTTGATAAAAGTTCCATTAGTAAATGAACTATTTGAGGTATTTTGCTAAGAATTCTAAGTAGTTTAACTGGGAATTATGTTCTTTCAATCAAAGAAGAGCTAGAAGAGGCGTATAACCCGTTAAGAGGCCAACGAGCTGTGAGTGACTATGTGATGACTTACTGTTTTAATGATTTAGAAACTGTGATTTCTTGAAGATATTTCTCATGCTAAGTGTTTAAATGAAATGCCAAGCAACGTGTTTGTGAAACTGTTTCTCATGCTAAGTAAAGCATGTTTTCCATGGAATTGATATGATTTAAATATGTTATTTTGTCCAAATACTTTCAGCATGTTTAAGTAACTCCATTTTTTATGATGAACTAGTATGATGATTTGAGCACTAAGTCTTAGTGTTCAACTAAATGTTAATGAGTAGTTTTACTTAAAACGCAATACCGAAGGACATTTGAGAAGGTATGCCCAACTAAATACCGAAGGACATTTGAAAAGGTATCCGCCCAACCAGATACCGAAGGACATTCGAGAAGGTATCTGACCAACTAGGTACCGAAGGACATTCGAGAAGGTACCGGACCAACTTGATACCGAAGGACATTTGAGAAGGTATCTTAGCAGCTCGATACTGAAGGACCTTTGAAAAGGTATCTGAGCAGAAGTGCCTAAGGATACTGAAGGACAATGAGAAGGTATCCTAGTCAAGTACCTGAGAATACTGAAGGACAATGAGAATGTATCCTAGTCAAGTACCTGAGGATACTAAAGGACAATGTGAAGGTATCCTAGTCAGGTACATAAGGTACGATGGTACTCAGTTATAATCATGTGCACGTAGGTAATATAACGTCGAGGGACTGAGCGAAAGGGGTTCTCCCCGACTAAGGTTGACGTTGAGGGTTAAAACTAGTAGTTCACTCTCAACTAAGGATAAAGGCAGTCGTATATTTTTCTAGACTAGAAGGATAGTTTGAAATTCTAATGCTTATGAATGTTTATCAACGCGTGATGTTTACTAATATATGAGTTTTCCAAGTATGTTTTCTATGTCTAATGCATGCTAGTGGTTTTACATGCTAGTTCAATATGTTTTATGCCAACTTATTTCACAAAGTATGAAACATGCGTTAGGGTTAAAGGTAAGGTTGAATGAAGCTTGACGTACTATGTTTTAAATACCTAAGGTTGCAAAAGTACATGCGTTGGTATTTCTAAACATAATGAATAGGGATACTGAAGGTAAGGAAGGTATCTGAATAAATGTACTGTGAACCCCGAATCCCAATTTTACACTTAAGTGTGTTTTCTTATTTAAATTGTCTTAATTTTCCACTTAATTGTGTGTCCCTATTTAAATTTGTATAAATAAGTTGAGTTGATTGATGAGAAAGTTAGTATGAAATGGTGAAGAAAGAATGGGGATTTGAAAAGAAAAAAAAAATATGGAATTGAGTTGGGAAAGTTGGGGAAAATAATAAGTAGGTTGAACTAGTGTGGAATAATATGGAAATTGAGTTTGTGAAATTTCGGCTAAATATAGAGAAGTTATGTGAAATGCGTTATGGCTGAAGGACTGAGGAAAAAATGGAATTTATGTGAAATGCGAAAAATATGGGAAATTACTTTGGAAAAAATTAGAAAATCCGTGTAAAAGTATCATAAAGTGGTGAGCAAACGTGTACGGAGAACAATGATCGCAGTAGCTAAGAGCGAGATCGTTGAGAGTGAGATCAGTGAGATCGTTGAGAGTGAGATCATTGAGATTGGGACCAGCGAGATTGGAGAGGAAATGGGAGAGAGCGAGATTGGATAGAAGATGGGAGAGAGCGAGAGAAGCGAGAAAGCTGGAGAGAGCGAGAGTGGAGAGAGTGAGACCAACGAGATTGGAGAGAGCTAACCAACGAGATTGCTAGAGAGAGCGAGAGTGAAGAGAGCGAGACCAGTGAGAAAACGGGAAAGATCGACACTGCCGAGAGCGGAAAGAGCGAGAGTGCCTATTTGTTAGCCTTGCTTTGTCCGATTCGAACGTCACGCCCACGCCTCACCTATGTATTTGGACGCGTTGGGGTGGATTATGCATGTAAAAATCCTAATTTGAATATAAACAAAGCTTGAAGACGTAAGGGCAAACATCAATTAAAATCTAGGTGTCCGATTAAGAGAAATTCTTAAACCCTAAGAAATTGTATTGGATGCATTTGGGAAGAACACATTGAACCAAGGTGAAGTCAACTTACGTTGATAAAGGGAGGATTAAACATTTGGTCATGCAGCCAAGTAGGTGCTGTCAATCCCACGAGCAATTTGAACGCCGATAAATAGGGAGTTGGGATTTAATTTTCAAATCACACAAAAATCATAAATTTCGTAGAGAAAGTAGAAGGTAGTGAGGGTTTAAAGGAATGTGTCAACTTTGGACGAGGAGATCTTCCAATATACTCGTGCGTTTGGAGTGATTCCAAAGCCATCTGAAAACTCTGGAAGTCTAGTTTTCAGAGTAGGGCTTTCGAAGGAAAAGGCTCAAAGGAACTGGGCTGGAGGTTGAGAAGAAGGCAGAAGGGTCAGACTGTCGGATCAGTCTGGGCCAGTCTTGAAGATTTTGAGATTACGGCCAAACCATGAGAAATTCTAAGCTGAAACTTTAGGGTAAGATTCCTAAGTCATTTTAGAATACGCTTGTAGATGGAGGTATTTTCAAATAAGTTTCGGAACTATAAGTAATCTAAGTTTTAATTTGAATCTGGATTCTAGGGGTCTAGGGGTGAAAAAGGGACCCGAGGAGCTACTAGAGTTAAAAGTTCCTAAGAGTTCGAGGTGAGTGGCTAAAATGTTTTCGAACTAAAATGTTTTTAAACTGTTTTGATTACAAACGTTTTACAGAAAGCATGTTTGCGAAAATAATTCTCATGCCTACTAGTTTTCTAAAGTGGTTTCTAAGCAAGTTTGAATTGTGATTTGAACACATACATATTGTAGAAAAACTATTTACATATGTATATGTACTGATTTTATCCAACATGCGTTACCATCTTTAGAGCCATGTTGTATATATGTTATACTATACATGCTTTAAATAGAAAAGTTGTTTATAAATAGTTTTGGTAAAATGCGATGTTGAAGTACAAGGAGAAGGCATCCACTCAACTAGATACTGAAGTACAAGGAGAAGGTATCTATTGGTATTGAAGTACGTTTGAGAAGGTACCAAGCCAACGGGATACTGAAGTACGTTGGAGAAGGTATCCTAGTAGCTCGATACTGAAGTACAAGGAGAAGGTATCTGAGCAATAGTACCTAATGTGTGAAGGTACTTAGTGTGGCCACAGGTGAATAAAGTCAGAGATTGAGCAAAAGGGTTCTCTCTGGACTAGTAGTTGGTGTTGGAATTATTTTACCAGATATACAGTACTTTGATTTGAGAAATGATTTTACTGTTTTATGTTTAAAACTGTTTTATATACATTACGCTTGGAAAATATTTATGCTGCAAAAGTTTATATTTCAGATAAAACTATTTTCTGAAATTATGCATGAGAATTTACTATGTTTTCTTGGTCACTCACTGGGCGTAAGCTCACCCCTTTTCAAATGTTTTTGTTTTTCCCCCCCACAGGTAGTGGTCAAATTCTCTGAAGACAGCTCAATATCTGCTCTGCCACTAAAGGACCAAAAGACTTGTAAACGTTTGCTAGGTGGTTACTGTTAATATTGTACACATGTTACTATTGTTCATATAGGGACTAGGGTTTGTGGGTTTTGGGATTTGTAAATCTAATGTTGTAAATACTCTAAACATATTAAGTTTCTAAGTTAATAAATTGTGGGCCTACAGCCGTCCCGTTGCATATAATTTGTATTTGGTATCAGAGTTATTCTGCAAGAGTTTTTAGGCAGTAAGTGTCAGCCTAAAGGTTGATAACTGCTGCAGTCACGCCTTTCTCTAAGCTAAGAGGGTGATCTGGGATGGGGTGTGACATGTACCTACAGTGTTGACGGTACATAGCAATCTCCATGTGTATGTAGGTGGGTCTGAATGAGAGGCCGAGGTATGGGTCTCTTGGCCGATAATAGACGTTGGGAGCTAGAGTAGTGTATGCTCGTTCTCAACTAGGGATTAATGATGATTATTGATGTTTAAGAGTTGTTATCAACGTTTATGTTTTAAGGATGTTGCTTGAGATGCCATCAGTATATTTAAAGAGATCGACATAGGGATCTCTTCTAGCCATAGCTTAACGTGAACAGGTCGAAGTAGAGGTCTCACCTGGTCATGGCTTGACGATGGGAATTAGAGTAGGGAATGTTCATTTTCAACTAAGATTCAGTTGCAGATACAATGGTTTAAAAGGTTTTATGTACACGTTTGCTTGGTATATTTTAAGTCCCAGTGTTATGTTTTCAAGCTTTCAGTTTAAGCATGAGATTTACGTTTTATCAAGTCACTCACTGGGCTTCTAGCTCACGTTTTCAAATGTTTTCTTTCAGGTAGCGGTTAGTTCCCAAAAGACTATTATGCTGCTGCTCTGCCACTCAAAGAAACAGTTTAAAGGAAGTGTAATTGAAGATCGGTATTAGTTAGTACATATGTGTCTGACTAGTGACTAGTATTTTTTTAATATATATATTTCTAAAAAACAAGGATACTGATACGTTGAAGATACATTTTTTCCTTTAAAAAAATCTATAATAGGGATAAATTTAGCATACAAGTTAATAACAATAGCACAAAATAGAATACAAACACTGAAATACAATACAAAAAAAACATCTAAGATGTTGAAGTACAATAGTTAATAAAATGCAATAGAAAAGTGACTCATATTGTAAAGAAGAAGAAGAAGAATATTAGAGAGAGAAGTATGAAGATAAACGAAGAACTTATTATTGAACATATCCAAATTATTTAAATTTTTGTGAACTTTGTGGGGACTCAAATGTGAAGATGGAGATTAGATGATTCTAGTCTAGGGTTTGGTCTGTTATTTTTTTTTTCTTTTAGTTTCGGACTCGAGTTGTGAGCTTTTTAAATAGGTTGCCTAATTTTAGATTAGAAAAGATTAGATGACGAATCAAGAGACATATCTCAAGGAATGCACCACCAAAGCTCAAGATATGCTAAAGAAACTCATCAAGAAAAATCAAGAACTCGAACTCGATCTTCTGATGCATCAATTGCATCAAGGTCATCATATTTCCCAACTCACCAATGGGGAATTGCTCACATTGTTTTGGATGGTCGGAGAAAGAATAAGAGACTGCCAAAAACGAATCGAGTATCATCAACTGGTTCATCGTCTTCCTCCTCCTCCTACTGAATTTGTTCCTTCTAACTCTCCTCTGCTTGAAATAAGGAGCAATGAGATGGATCTTGTTGACAATGGAAGAAATTTGATGGATCAATGGTTTATTGATATGGTGATGAATTCGAATGATAAAATTGGGGGAAATAGTAGCAATATGGCAGGGGAGTTAGGGTTTGTTCAATCGGAAGTGAATATGGGCGATTTGATGAATGGAGAAAATTTGATGGTGGGAATCAGCGAATTAGGCGGAACGGAAACGATTATTGTTGAAGGAGATGGCGATGAGAACATTTTGTTATCGGAGTGGAATTTTGGGGTAAATGACAATTCTGGAATGTGTGAGATTGAGAAGCTTGTGAACGACAAATCAATTTAGACTCTCAACTAAAACTTCTTTTGAAGAGTGTCCATGCATCAAGTTTAATCATCTATTTTATTAATTCATCATCTCGAAAAGCCTATACACGTATAAGAATAAAATGCATCGACAATTTTCAAATGTAATCTTAATAAAGGGTCTAAATAATTGATTCACTTATAATAATTTAGAAGATAAATTTAAAACGGAATTAAATAATTTTTACAATATTTTTCAAACCAAATCTTAAAAAAAATGATTAATCGATAAATTTATGAAAGTTCAAGATTTAAATAGGTATAATTTAAAATGAAAATTTCTCCAAAATAGATTAAAGACAACATGATCTCACATGTTTCATGAACAGCCCTGACACACATATGTATAGATTTAAAAATCTACCACGTGGCCTGTCATGCATGCAATTCCGGAAACTGGTGAGACGTGAAACTGTGAGAGTTGTATTGTAATATTTTGGATTTAATTATTCTTCTTTTGGCTTATTCTTCAAAAGCATTTGAGGAATATTCTTTTTAAAGAATATTATGGATAATTTGAAACTATCATATATATAAATATATATATTAAATCTGTAGATTGATGTTGTTTTACTTTATTTGAAAGAGAAAACAATTTAATAATTATTAAGAAAAAATTAATGATTATCTGTATATTATCCTTACTATCTTTATTAATATTGATAAATAGTTGATCATATGTAATACATTCATTGACAATAATGATATGATATTTTAATAATTGACCTTCTAAACAAGTCAAAAATGACGTAAGTAACATATCTAGTGCGTCGGTTTCGAAAGATACAATAAGAACATTGATTTCATGATATTCAGATGTCGCATGCAGAACACGACATCATACTTTAATAGAATATGTTTAATCAGATTTCCAGGAGTGACATCGATAAAAATAGTAACCCTAAAAACTAACAACTCAAAGCATTCACACTCTTAAAAGTTAAAACAAATATTCTTAATCATGAATATTTATGGAAAGTAAAAATTTAGTCTCTTGATCTTTAGTATGTAACAATTTATGATGTGTTTGGGGCGAAGACTATCCTAAGATTATAATAACTACTAAAGTAAATACTATTTTGTATTCCCCAATTAGTTACAGTCAATATTATTTCTAAACCCTCATTTTCTATAGTATTTACTATTTATTATGGCTTTTACTATTTCACATTCATATCTTTTTATTCATTGCTACAGTGTTTACTATTTCCTTCACAAATTAAAATAGTTTACACTTCAAACACATACTATTATAACCCAAGCTAATATAATCTATACCCCAAACACAAACTATTATAACTTAACTATAATAACCTAGGACTATAATAATCAACTCTTTGCCCCAAACGCCCCTTAGTCTATACACTTTTAAATACATAACGATTGTTCAAGATACAGATGACATCATTACAAATTTCAAAATACAAGTACTAAATTATTACATTTATAAATTTATCCTATATATGAAAAAAAAAATGTTATTAGGAGAAACTCTTTACCTATACATATTGCCTTTATATTTTTAGTAAATTTATGTGTTACACTTTACCTATGGGAGTCAACTTTTCACGTGTAGTTGTTCATTTAAAGAATAATGAAGGAGACGTTTCAAATCTTCACAAAACATATTTTTCTTATAAAAAGAATTTAGGTCGAATAAGTACCATTGGTGCAAACTCTCTGAGATGGAATGCCATAATAAAATTTGTTAAATTGTCTAACTTTTAAAAATCAATCATAATTATTAAAACAAACTATATCATATTTATTTATTGCATGCCAAACAAAAACCAATTTTTCTTTTTAAATTAGAAAAGAAAACACTAAATTAAACTCTAAACAAAAATTATATCAATTTAAATCCTAAACTTTCGTAGATATATCAATTTTACACCCTTCATTACGTTCTTTCTAGGTAAATATCGTGTGATACATATATTTTATCAACTAAACTCCTAAACTTTTTAAATAATAATATGGATAATTTGAAATTATCATATATATAAATATATATTTATTAAATCTTTGGATGGATGATGTTTTACTTTATTTGAAAGAGAAAATAATGGTATGAAACAAAATTTAATAATTATTAAGAAAAAAAATTAACGATTATCTATGTATTATCCTTACTATGTTTATTAATATTGAAATATATCATAAATAGTTGATCATATGTATTACTTCCATCGACAATAATGATATGATATTTTCATAATTGACCTTCTAAACAAGTCAAAAATGACATAAATTACATATCTAGTACGTCAGTTCTGAAAGATACGATAAGAATGTTGATTTCATGATATTCAGATGTCACATGCAGAACACGACATCATACTATAATAGAATATGTTTAATCAGATTTCCAGAAGTGACATCGATAAAAATAGAAACCTTAAAATCTAACAACTCAAAGCATTCACACTCTTAAAAGTTAAAATAAATATTCTTAATCGTGAATATTTATGAAAAGTAACAATTTTGTCTCTTGATCTTTAGTATGTAACAATCAGGATGTGTTTGGAGCAAAGATTATCCTAAATTATGAAAGGCCTAAACTAATACAATCATTAACTTATGGTTTTGAGTCTTTTGACTAATATAACTACAAATTTTAGGAGTATATTGACTAACACATAAAAAGTTTAGGGATATATGTTATTTTTCTTTAGTACATCAAAAACTATATCAAGTGATGGATGGTAAAGAAAAGGAATTCAAATTTGGGTCAACAAAAGAAATAGTAAATTTTGAAGATTCATTTTGAAAAATAGCAAAAAAAAAAAAAAAAATCAAAATTAGAAAATCGTAAAATGATTTTTTAAATTATTATTCGAGAATTTTGAAATGACCAAAATACCAATATCAAATAACAATTATGCAGTAATTCAAAAAATATTAAATTTACAACTGAAAAGAACTAAGATTTTGTTAATCTTTAAAAATAAAAAGAACTAAGATTTTGTTAAGGTTAAAAATTAAAAAAAAAAAAAAATCAAACAAACAAAGATTTTATTAGCATTAAAAAAAATACAATAATTTTAGAACTCACAATCATAACAATCAATGTTTCATTCGAAAATTTAAAAGAGACTTTTTTTTTAATCAAACTTGAATTATAATAAAACACAGTTACACAAAAATACCTAATCATTAACCCATGGTACAAAACCTTTTGAAAAGTAACTCTGCAAAAAAGTTTAAAATTATAAAAATAAACAATCATTAAATTGAGAAATATTATCTTATCCTTAAATACTACTCCATATTTGTAGAAATCAGAAGAAAATATCGTATATTTAAACAAATGAAATATTAAGGCTATTTGATTTTTATTTTTAAAAATTAAGCTTATAAACACTACTTACATCTCCCAGTTTCATACATTGTGATCTAAATTTTGAAAACTATAAAGAGTAGTTTCTAAAAAATTGATTTTGTTTTTGAAATTCGGCTAAAAATTCAACAGTATTTAAAAAAAGAAAGATGCAAACCATTATAAAAAATGGAGAGGAAATAAACTATGATAGTGTGGAAACATAATAAATAATAAAAAGGATAACTATGAAAAAAAAATTAGATAAAGTATTATTTGAAAATAAAACAAGAAAAAAATGGATGGATCAACAAAATAAAGATGAAGGGTTCGTTTATTGGGTGAATCTCCAGTGAAGAATTGAAGCTCCAGGACGACTTACGAAGCGTTTTGAGCTAAAAATTTGATATAATATTGTTAACTCAATTATAAACAACTTTTTAGATTGAAACTTTTTAAGATGAGGCCTGAAAATCGAGTTATATAATTTTGAAGGTTGAACTAGAAATTGTTGAACAAGTAGGCAGCTGCTTGAATTGGGGCCAATGATGAAGTTTTGAATCTCCATATTAAACGACGAAGAATTTTGAGCTGAAATTTTAAGGTAATGTTGCTAACTCAATCTAAACATTTTGTAGAAGGAAGTTTCTTCAGAAGAGGGCTGGATTTTGAGTTATGAATTTTTGAAGTTGTCACAGAGGATCTGGGCATAAGCAGACCGCTGCTTAGGAAGATGCTTAGGCAGCTCAAGAGCGAGAGCGAGGGAGAGCGAGAGAGAGCGAGAGGAAGCGAGAGCACGAGCGAGCGAGAGCGAGAGGTGGATCTCGCTAGGGACGGGAATCTCGCTGGTTTGCACTGGATCTCGCTGGTTTTGCATTAAAACTCGCTGGAAAGTGCCAAATCTCGCTGGGAAGGGTAAATCTCGCTCATAGGGATGATCTCGCTCATGATGATTTTCTCGCTAGTCATGCTGATTTTGTTGATAAAAGTTCCATTAGTAAATGAACTATTTGAGGTATTTTGATAAGAGGAGTATAACCCGTTAAGAGGCCAACGAGCTGTGATGACTATGTGATGACTTACTATTTTAATGACTTAGAAACTGTGATTTCTTGAAGATATTTCTCATGCTAAGTGTTTAAATGAAGTGCCAAGCAACGTGTTTGTGAAACTGTTTCTCATGCTAAGTAAAGCATGTTTTCCATGGAATTGATATGATTTAAATATGTTATTTTGTCCAAATACTTTCAGCATGTTTAAGTAACTCCATCTTTTATGATGAACTAGTATGATGATTTGAGCACTAAGCCTTAGTGTTCAACTAAATGTTAATGACTAGTTTTACTTAAAATGCGATACCGAAGGACATTTGAGAAGGTATCCGCCCAAATCTCAGTACATTTCATCACTAAAGAAGAGAAGATATTTTAACCTTTGGTACTCATAGCCTTAAAATTATAAAAGATTTATAGCAATAAGAACAAAACAAAAAGAGAAAACGAAAATGTAATAATAGATTATAAAAATAAAAATTAAAAATAATAATAAATTTTTCACATAAAAACAAAGAAAAGAAAAAGCAACAGTTCATCTCAAATATCAATTCAAACGGTTACATGTAATTCCCATTTCACACCTAATATAATATATAAATATATATTTTTGGAATAATAAATATACAACTCACTCAAATATTACTCATATATCTATATTGAATTATTTATTTTCTATGGTGAAGTAAGACTAATAAAAAGGATGTGGTTTAGGATGTATACATTTTTGTATAATTCATCGGTTTGTGATGTGACAAACTTTTTTTCCCAAAATATATTTTTGATTTTTTTTGTTATGTGATTTTGAAATGTTGAAATAGGATAAATGCAATCCATTGAACCTAAATATGACTTTCAATGAAATAAAACATAATGAGCAATACTTGGTGATTAATATTTGGATGTATCCTATTTCTATGCATCTCACTTTCATCGCACACAATAAGAATTAAAATATTTAAAAAAAGATATAAAAAGAATTTATCACGTAACAAATTATGATAAGATAATTTGGTGGATGCACAAAGATAGATATAGACCCAGATATATCTGAGTAATTTTCATACTGATACAACTTTTCTAATCATATGGTAAACTGTGATTGGACTATTGGGTCAGAAAGATAGGTGGAATGCAGGATGCAGTGGGGTATTTTTCATCTTTAATTACCACTAGTTACTAAAGGACAAAAATGCCCCTAGTAATTCATTTACCAAGAGAACAAAAAAACTTAGAAAAAGAAAAATAAAAATAAAAAGTTTAACCCCAAGGCTTATAAATAAACTCCATTGTTGCACCTTAAAATCAGAGTCCAGAAAGAACAAGAAGAACAAGAAAGACAGAGAGAGCCTCGATGACGAGGAAGAAAGTGAAGTTGGTTTGGATTGCAAGCGATAATGCAAGAAAATCCAGTTTCAAGAAACAAAGGCTCAGATTGTTAAAGAAAGTAAATGAACTCACCACTCTCTGCGGCGTTTTCTCCTTTGCCGTCGTCAATGGCCCCGACGAGGACCATCCCGTCATGTTGTTTTACTTTATTTGAAAGAGAGAATAATTTAATAATTATTAAGAAAAAATTAATGATTATCTGTATATTATCCTTCTATGTTTATTAATATTGATAAATAGTTGATCATATGTAATACTTTCATTGACAATAATGATATGATATTTTAATAATTGACCTTCTAAACAAGTCAAAAATGACGTAAGTTACATATCTAGTGCGTCGGTTTCAAAAGATACGATAAGAACATTGATTTCATGATATTCAGATGTCACATGCAGAACACGACATCATAGAATATGTTTAATTAGATCTCCAGAAGTGACATCGATAAAAATAGTAACCTGAAAAGCTAACAACTCAAAGCATTCACACTCTTAAAAGTTAAAACAAATATTCTTAATCATGAATATTTATGGAAAGTAAAAATTTAGTCTCTTGATCTTTAGTATGTAACAATTTATAGTGTGTTTGGGGCGAAGACTATCCTGAGATTATAATAACTACTAAAGTAAATACTATTTTGTATTCCCCAATTAGTTACAGTCAATATTATTTCTAAACCCTCATTTTCTATAGTATTTACTGTTTATTATGGCTTTTACTATTTCACATTCATAGCTTTTTATTCATTGCTACAGTGTTTACTATTTCTTTCACAAATTAAAATAGTTTACACTTCAAACACATACTATTATAAATCAAGCTAATATAATCTATACCCCAAACACAAACTATTATAACTTAACTATAATAACCTAGGACTATAATAATCAACTCTTTGCCCCAAACGCCCCTTAGTCTATACACTTTTAAATACATAACGATTGTTCAAGATACAAATGACATCATTACAAATTTCAAAATACAAGTACTAAATTATTATAAAACAAAAAATATAGAGACAAAATCATGAGGTGTTTTCAAATAAAGGAAAATGAACCAACTTATTTACAAATATAACAACTCGTTACTATCTATCAGTGATAGATCACGAGATTGATGTCCATCGTGATCTGTCGTCCATTGATAGATGTCTATCGCGATCTATCACTGATAGACAGTAATATTTTTTTATACTAAAAATATTTTCAAGAGTTTTACCATTTAAAACAATTACCCTTAAATACATTACCCACTAAAATTTAGCAATTAAATTATTACTTTCATAATATTCACTATCGTTTAATTGAGATAAAATACCTGCCTTGAAATTCACGAAAGGAAAGAAATCATATTACAAATCTCGGTACATTTCATCAATAAAGAAGAGAAGATATTTTAACCTTTGGTACTCATAGCCTTAAAATTATAAAAGATTAATGGCAATAAGAACAAAAGAAAAAGAGAAAAAGAAAATGTAATAATAGATAATAAAAAAATTTAAAAATAATGATAATTTTTTCACATAAAAACAAAGAAAAGAAAAAAGCAATAGTTCAACCAATTGTCTCAAATATCAATGCAAACTTAACCGTAATTCCCATTTCACACCTAATATAATATATAAATATATATTTTTGGCATAATAAATAATAATAAAGTTCGTTTTTAGTCAAAATGACAACTCATAATGATATAGTAATATTTAATTTTGGGTTAATTGCTATATAACTACCCCTACTATTCCAGATTTTCCTTTTGACAACTCATCTTCATTCACCAATCACAATTCCAATGTTGACTGACAAAAATATGAATTTTTGTTTCGAAAATAAATTGTTTAATTTTTATTTTTTTTTTACAACTTTGTATGGTTTGAATATTTATAGCTTTTGTGATATATTCTATTTCTTTTTCTTTTTATTTTTTTCAAGTAAGGTTTGGTAGATTTAATGATTTCTCTAAAGGAGTTTAATTATATAGGCTACACAAATTTTGCTTATAATTAAACATCAAATTTAGGTTTTGGTTAATAATTAGTTTGTTTTGGATTTTGGGCTTTGAAAATTGTGTTTGTTTTCTCCTAATCTTTTTACAGTACTTTTCATCCATCATTAAGAAAAATTTGCATCCATAGCCAACTTTGTGTAGCTCACTTTATCGTCTGACTATAATTTGCCAAAATGAACATAGCTTCAACTGGCATAGTGTTTGTATTATTATCCTCAAAGTGAGAGATTCGACTCCCCTACCCCACATATTGTCAAAAAAAAAAAAAAAATCATAGTTTGTCACAAGATCAACTCTTCTCATATATACATATATACAAACTTGGGTGCATCCCGTGATGTACTCATTTTTGTAAAACTCACTCGAGTATCAACGTGTGCATGGAGATGAGTATAGTCTTGTGGCTGCACTCAAATATTACTCATATATCTATATTGAATTATTTATTTTCTATGGTGAAGTAAGAATAATAAAAAGGATGTGGTTTAGGATGTATACATTTTTGTATAGTTCATCGGTTTGTGATGTGACAAACTTTTTTTCCCAATATATATTTTTTATTTTTTTATTTTTTTGTTATGTGATTTTGGAATGATGAAATAGGATAAATGCAATCCATTGAACCTAAATATGACTTTCCATGAAATAAAATATAATGAGCAATACTTGGTGATTAATATTTGGATGTATCCTATTTCTATGCATCTTACTTTCATCACACATAATAAGAAATACAATATTTAAATAAAGATATAAAAAGAATTTATCACGTAACAAATTATGATAAGATAATTTGGTGGATGCACAAAGATAGATATAGACCCAGATATATCTGAGTAATTTTCATACTGATACAACTTTTCTAATCATATGGTAAACTGTGATTGGACTATTGTGTCAAAAAGATAGGTGGAATGCAAGATGCAGTGGGGTATTTTTCATCTTTAATTACCACTAGTTACTAAAGGACAAAAATGCCTCTAGTAATTTGTTTACCAAGAGAATAAAAAAACTTAGAAAAAGATAAATAAAAATAAAAAGTTTAACCCCAGGGCTTATAAATAAACTCCATTGTTGCACCTTAAAATCAGAGTCCAGAAAGAACAAGAAGAACAAGAAAGACAGAGAGAGCCTCGATGACGAGGAAGAAAGTGAAGTTGGTTTGGATTGCAAGCGATAATGCAAGAAAAGCCAGTTTCAAGAAACGAAGGCTCAGATTGTTAAAGAAAGTAAATGAACTCACCACTCTCTGTGGCGTTTTCTCCTTTGCCGTCGTCAATGGCCCCGACGAGGACCATCCCATCATTTGGCCATCTCTCTCTGTCGCTCAACACCTCTACCATCGCTTTCTCAGCCTTCCGGAAGTCGAACGCCAGAAGAAAATGACGAATCAAGAGACATATCTCAAGGAATGCACCACTAAAGCTCAAGATATGCTAAAGAAACTCATCAAGAAGAATCAAGAACTCGAACTCGATCTTCTGATGCATCAATTGCATCAAGGTCATCATATTTCCCAACTCACCAATGGGGAATTTCTCGCATTGTTCTGGATGGTCGGAGAGAGAATAAGAGACTGCCAAAAACGAATCGAGTATCATCAACAG
Source organism: Benincasa hispida (assembly GCF_027475165.1). Lineage (NCBI taxonomy): Eukaryota > Viridiplantae > Streptophyta > Magnoliopsida > Cucurbitales > Cucurbitaceae > Benincasa > Benincasa hispida. The sequence continues at coordinate 49,187 of NW_028326616.1, forward strand.
GTTCATCGTCTTCCTCCTCCTCCTACTGAATTTGTTCCTTCTAACTCTCATCTGCTTGAAATAGGGAGCAATGAGATGGATCTTGTTGATAATGGAAGGAATTTGATGGATCAATGGTTTATTGATATGGTGATGAATTTGAATGATAAAATTGGGGGAAATAGTAGCAATATGGCAGGGGAGTTAGGGTTTGTTCAATCGGAAGTGAATATGGGCGATTTGATGAATAGAGAAAATTTGATGGTGGGAATCAGCGAATTAGGCGGAACGGAAACGATTATTGTTGAAGGAGATGGCGATGAGAACATTTTGTTATCGGAGTGGAATTTTGGGGTAAATGACAATTCTGGAATGTGTGAGATTGAGAAGCTTGTGAACGACATTAATGGCGTTGGTGTTGAGGCTACTGTTAGTCAAAAATGATTATGTATTAATATTAAAATATATTATTAATAATTACAATTAATATTAAAATATATTATTAATAATTACAATTATGTATTACGTTTGATTGATAACGAACGATATGGTATTTCAATAATTGAAAATCTAAACAAGTAAAAAATGACGTAACTTACGTATCTAGTACGTTGGTTTTGAATGACATGATAAGATCATTGATTTTGTGGTATTCAAATGACGCGTGCACAACGAGACATCATATTATTATAGAATATGTCAGGTTAGAGTCTTCACATGCGACATCAATAAAAATAGTAACCCTAAAAAACAACGACTTAAACCATCTAAACTTAAAAACATAAAGGTTGAAAAAACAGTTTTAGTCATTAACTTTTAACGATTTAGGTCGCGTTTAGTAACTATTTGATTTTCTAAAATTAAGCCTATAATTTTTTTTTTTTTTTTGCCTTTGTTTTTTACTTTTTACTAATATTTTTAAAAATCAAGCCAAGTTTTGAAAACTAAAAAAAATCATTTTTAATTTTTTTTAATTTGACTAATAATTCAACTCTTTACCTAAGAAATATGCAAACAATTGTAACAAAGAAATTACGAAGAATTAGGCTAAATTTTTAAAAATAAACAATAAAATGGTTACCAAATGAAGTATTAGTCTCTTTTGATTTTAATATATAACAAACACTTATTTTTATATTTTTAATTTTGCAACAATTTAGTCCATATACACTTTCAAATTTTTAACAATTGTACAGGGCAGAGACTACATTATGACAAATGTTAAAATACATATACTAAATTGTTACATAATAAAATTGATGACTAAGACCTCATTTGATAATCATTTAGTTTTTTTAAAAAAAATTAAGCCTATAGTTCTTCCACCTCTAACTTTTTAATTTGTTATCTACTTTTTACTTGTATTTTCAAAAATCAAGCTGAATTTTGAAAATTAAAATAATAGTTTTAAAGGCTTGTTTTTCTTTTTAGAACTATGCTAAAAAAATCAATTTTTGTACTTGAGAAAGATGCAAATGATTGTAAGAAATTAAGATGAAATATGTTAATTGTCAAAAAACCAAAACCAAAAAACAAAACGATTACCAAATGAGACCTAATTTATTAAAAATAAAAAATATAGAGAGAGAGATGTTGAGGCTTAGTTTGGAGTTGTAGCTTCTAAAATAATTTCTCGTGATTGTAGTTCTAAAAAACAATTGTAAAATGAAGAAAATTAGTAGTATTTGTTCAATTTTAATTTTGAACATGAAAAAGTATGTTAAATTTTTTGGATAAATAATAGTAAATTGTCGTGATGGATAATAATGCCTAAATTAAATAGACCTATTTTCAAAATTTATATTTTATTAAATTATTTAGGAAGCATTTAGGACAAGGGTTATCATCAAAATATAATAACCACCTCTTGCTACAAGAAAACTAATTCAAAACCTCCAATTAACTACAATCATCACTATTTCAAAACCCCCATTTGCTACAGTATTTACTATTTACTACAACTTTTACTATTTTACATTCATCATTTTTTTTATTATTTGCTACAGTATTTACTATTTCCTTCTCAAACTAAAATAGTTTACATCTCAGACACATACTATTATAACCTAAACTAAAATAATCTATACCCAAAGACAAACTATCATAATCCAACTATAACAATCTATAACTATAATAACTAGTTTATTGTCCCAAACGCCTCTTAGATGTTATATCATATATGTTGAAAACTTAAATTTATATATTCTTTGCTCTAAATTTATTCAAAGAAAAAATATAAGATTATTTTTTAAATATAGGAGAAATATGTGCTATTATGTAAAGAAAAAAATGATAGCATTGCACTAACCAATTTAAAATTTTAGGATATAGATATTCACTGCATAAGGAATATACTAAATATACAAAATAAATCTTAATCTATAAATAATAATATTGAAATTTTGCTTAAAAGTTGGTCATAAACAAATTTTTAAAACGATGAGAACAAATCAGTCTTTTGAAGAGTGTCCATGCATAAACAAACCAATTTAGACTCTCAACTAAAACTTCTTTCGAAGAGTGTCCATGCATCAAGTTTAATCATCTATTTTATTAATTCAACATCTCGAAAAGCCTATACACCTATAAGAATAAAATGCATCGACAATTTAAAACGGAATTATATAATTTTTACAATATTTTTCAAACCAAATCTTAAAAAATATGATTAATCGATAAATTTATGAAAGTTCAAGATTTAAATAGGTATAATTTAAAATGAAAATTTCTCCAAAATAGATTAAAGACAACATGATCTCACATGTTTCATGAATAGCCCTGACACACATATGTATAGATTTAAAAATCTTCCACGTGGCCTATCATGCATGCAATTCCGGAAACTGGTGAGACGTGAAACTGTGAGAGTTGTATTGTAATATTTTGGATTTAATTATTCTTCTTTTGGCTTATTCTTCAAAAGTATTTGAGGAATATTCTTTTTAAATAATATTATGGATAATTTGAAATTATCATATATATAAATATATATATTAAATCTGTAGATTGATGTTGTTTTACTTTATTTGAAAGAGAGAATAATTTAATAATTATTAAGAAAAAATTAATGATTATCTGTATATTATCCTTCTATGTTTATTAATATTGATAAATAGTTGATCATATGTAATACTTTCATTGACAATAATGATATGATATTTTAATAATTGACCTTCTAAACAAGTCAAAAATGACGTAAGTTACATATCTAGTGCGTCGGTTTCAAAAGATACGATAAGAACATTGATTTCATGATATTCAGATGTCACATGCAGAACACGACATCATAGAATATGTTTAATTAGATCTCCAGAAGTGACATCGATAAAAATAGTAACCTGAAAAGCTAACAACTCAAAGCATTCACACTCTTAAAAGTTAAAACAAATATTCTTAATCATGAATATTTATGGAAAGTAAAAATTTAGTCTCTTGATCTTTAGTATGTAACAATTTATGGTGTGTTTGGGGCGAAGACTATCCTAAGATTATAATAACTACTAAAGTAAATACTATTTTGTATTCCCCAATTAGTTACAGTCAATATTATTTCTAAACCCTCATTTTCTATAGTATTTACTATTTATTATGGCTTTTACTATTTCACATTCATAGCTTTTTATTCATTGCTACAGTGTTTACTATTTCTTTCACAAATTAAAATAGTTTACACTTCAAACACATACTATTATAAATCAAGCTAATATAATCTATACCCCAAACACAAACTATTATAACTTAACTATAATAACCTAGGACTATAATAATCAACTCTTTGCCCCAAACGCCCCTTAGTCTATACACTTTTAAATACATAACGATTGTTCAAGATACAGATGACATCATTACAAATTTCAAAATACAAGTACTAAATTATTATAAAACAAAAAATATAGAGACAAAATCATGAGGTGTTTTCAAATAAAGGAAAATGAACCAACTTATTTACAAATATAACAACTCGTTACTATCTATCAGTGATAGATCACGAGATTGATGTCCATCGTGATCTGTCGTCCATTGATAGATGTCTATCGCGATCTATCACTGATAGACAGTAATATTTTGTTATACTAAAAATATTTTCAAGAGTTTTACCATTTAAAACAATTACCCTTAAATACATTACCCACTAAAATTTAGCAATTAAATTATTACTTTCATAATATTCACTATCGTTTAATTGAGATAAAATACCTGCCTCGAAATTCACGAAAGGAAAGAAATCATATTACAAATCTCGGTACATTTCATCACTAAAGAAGAGAAGATATTTTAACCTTTGGTACTCATAGCCTTAAAATTATAAAAGATTAATGGCAATAAGAACAAAAGAAAAAGAGAAAAAGAAAATGTAATAATAGATAATAAAAAAATTTAAAAATAATGATAATTTTTTCACATAAAAACAAAGAAAAGAAAAAAGCAATAGTTCAACCAATTGTCTCAAATATCAATGCAAACTTAACCGTAATTACCATTTCACACCTAATATAATATATAAATATATATTTTTGGCATAATAAATAATAATAAAGTTCGTTTTTAGTCAAAATGACAACTCATAATGATATAGTAATATTTAATTTTGGGTTAATTGCTATATAACTACCCCTACTATTCCAGATTTACCTTTTGACAACTCATCTTCATTCACCAATCACAATTCCAATGTTGACTGACAAAAATATGAATTTTTATTTCGAAAATAAATTGTTTAAATTTCTTTCTTTTTTTTTTTTTTATAACTTTGTAGGGTTTGAATTTTGTATAGCTTTTGTGATATATTCTATTTATTTTTCTTTTTCTTTTTTTTTTTTTCAAGTAAGGTTTGGTAGATTTCATGATTTGTCTAAAGGAGTTTAATTATATAGGCTACACAAATTTTGCTTATAATTAAACATGAAATTTAGGTTTTGGTTAATAATTAGTTTGTTTTGGATTTTGGGCTTTGAAAATTGTGTTTGTTTTCTTCTAATCTTTTTACAGTACTTTTCATCCATCCTTAAGAAAAATTTGCATCCATAGCCAACTTTGTGTAGCTCACTTTATCGTCTGACTATAATTTGTCAAAATGAACATAGCTTCAACTTGCAAAGTGTTTGTATTATTATCCTCAAAGTGAGAGATTCGACTCCCCTACCCCACATATTGTCAAAAAAAAAAAAAAATAGTTTGTCACACGATCAACTCTTCTCATATATACATATATACAAACTTGGGTGCATCCCGTGTTGTACTCATTTTTGTAAAACTCACTCAAGTATCAACGTGTGCATGGAGATGAGTATAGTCTTGTGGCTGCACTCAAATATTACTCATATATCTATATTGAATTATTTATTTTCTATGATGAAGTAAGACTAATAAAAAGGATGTGGTTTAGGATGTATACATTTTTGTATGGTTCATCGGTTTGTGATGTGACAAACTTTTTTTTCCCAAAATATATTTTTGATTTTTTTTGTTTTGTGATTTTGAAATGTTGAAATAGGATAAATGCAATCCATTGAACCTAAATATGACTTTCCATGAAATAAAACATAATGAGCAATACTTGGTGATTAATATTTGGATGTATCCTATTTCTATGCATCTCACTTTCATCGCACACAATAAGAATTAAAATATTTAAATAAAGATATAAAAAGAATTTATCACGTAACAAATTATGATAAGATAATTTGGTGGAAGCACAAAGATAGATATAGACCCAGAAATATCTGAATAATTGGGCTTTTAAAATATTTGTTTGTTATGGATTTTGGGCTTTTAAAATTGCATTTGTTTTCTCCAAATCTTTTTAAAATAATTGGGCCTAAAGATCACGCTTAAGTCCAATTAATTAAGCCCAAAGGCCAGACTCAAGTCCAATTAAATTAGGCCCAAAGGTTAGGCCCAAACCCATGAAGCCCATTAGGGAGATCTATAAATTGAGAAGCTCCCTCATTTGCAAAGGTCAGCATTTCTACATTTCGAGAGCCAGAGATAATTCATCAACACTCAATAAAGACCTACAGCTACACTCCAGCAAGCAGCATGTTCGTAACTCCAACTGGGTCAAATTACTATTTTACCCTTGGGTTACCTCTGACTCCTTAAGTACCAGTGCTCCTCTAATGAACAACATGTTTATGATCCAACCAATAAATAGAAATCCTTTTCGAGTCAATGAGAGGGTATGGCCCTTTGTTCAAGTCCTGGAGACACCACTTGAGGGAACACTCATCTACTTAATCTCAAAGAGGTAATAAGTGAATTACATCTTGTATTATTATGTTCCCAACTCCCCACTCGGTCTCATCCCAAAATGATAGGCATATTGGGTCAGCGAACTGGCCACCCTCACCCATGTAAATCAAATGACAATCCCTCACAAAAAGGAGTTCATAATATACTCGGGATTAAGACTAAGTCGCCTAGGTCAACTTTCCCTAATTTCTTTATGATGATTTTCATCTATCTTATAAAATATACAGATTCATGAGTAACTTTCTAAAACAATTTTTTAAAAAAGAAATAAACTTTTCTTTTTTTGATTTTAAAGTAGATAACAAAAATAAAGAAAGAAATAAGTGGAAGTAGCGTTTCATTTGATTTTCAAAATCTAAGAATTCAATAAATAAATAAATAACCAAAACCCTTTTTTCATACCAATTTGATTTTGGATCTTTCATTTTTTACAATTAAGATTAGTAAACATTCTTCTACATATTAATTTCTTTGTTTTGTTATTTAACTTCAAAAAAAAAAAAAAAACTAAGCCGATTAGAAAAAGAAAAAAGATTAAGACCTACCAATTTAATTTATAATTTTTTAAAAAAATTAAATTTAATAAATACTTTTCTACCCATTGATTTTTTTTTTTGTTATTTAAATTTAAAAAATGGTTGTTTTCAAATATATAAAAATAAATTAAAATATTTACAAAATATAGTAAAATTTTAGAACTATCAATGATAGATGCTGATAGACTTCTATCTGTGTCTACCAGTGACATTGATAGATTCGTCTATCAATGTCACTGATAGACACTGATAAATGTCAACCAGTATCTATCAGCAATTTTGTTCCATCTCGTAAATACTTTCAACAATTTTACAATTTGAAATAATTTTCTTTTAAAAAAAAGCTAAGCCAATTTTTTAAAAATAATAAATGATTTTTAAAATTTTTTTAAGGTTTAAAAGGGTAAAGGGTATTGAGAATGAGAGAAAATATATGCATGTAAGAAACAATTAAATTAGAGGAAATAAATAAATAATAAAAAATAGGGTAAAGTCAATAGATTATGAAAATGCATATGAATGAATATGATCGGTTTGTTAAGACATTAATCAAATCAAGGAGTTAATGAATTAGAATGTGATTTGAATATTTTCATCTCTTATCTGTGTTTAATGTTTAATGAAAAAATAATTTTAATTAGGTGTAAAAGCATGTTTTAAGACTTTTTTTTTCCTCACTTATTTGTTTTTATGATGAAGTTTGAGAAAGTTAAAATCATCTTTGAGATAAATTTTTGAAAGAGAAGAAAAATGAGTTTGGTGAACATGACTCAACAGCATAAAAATTCTATTTTTTTTTTTTTTTAATTTTTAGAGTTGAAGATTAGAGTCCTCCACTCCACATATTATAATTATTTAAATGATTTTATAAAATTATTTTTTGTGATGAGTCATTTTAATGTTTTCATCTTAAAAAGTAATCAAATGTGATTTTGAATTATTGGCATTTAGTTTTAAAATTGGTTTTATAATCTTCACATCACTCCCAAAAAAAAACTAAGAAATTAGTATTTTTTTCACGTTCTTCTTGGTCAATCACTTGACCGAAAAATCAATCTTCATTGACTAGAAATTATTAAGGCAAATGATAACTATTTACATTTTATGTTAAATTTTGATTTTTAAGAATTAAACTTACAGAACTACTTTTATTCATTGATTTCTTTGTTTGCTTTATTTACTTTCTAGTATTGTTTTAAGAAATCAAGTCAAATTTTAAAAATTAAAACAGAAATATATATTTTTTAAAATAATTTTGTTAACAATTCAAATATTTTGTTGTTGTTGGAAAAAACTAAAACTATGATAAAGAAATTTGAAGAAAACGAGTCTAACTTTTAAAAAATTAAATAGTTATCGAACGAGATCTAAATAACTGTAGGCTTTACCTATATACACCATTACCAAACAATCACTATTTTAAAACATACGTAATTTCGAACATTCTAAAACTTCTTCCAAACGTATTCATTAGAAAATATTCCTAATTTGTCACCAAATATAAACTTGCCGATAGTTGGGAGAAAGTGAATCTATTGAAAATAGATTTAAAAAAATGGTCTATTAATTTTAATATAATTATGTAGATAAAACATCAATTACCATTTTTAAAATCGATTATGGATAATCTAGACCCTACCATTGTCTAACGAAAAGGGTAAAATAAAAAAATAAAAAAGCAAAGAAAGAGAAGATAAGGATGTGTTGGAAGTTGAAGATAAGATTAGAGAGCATAAAATTCACAAAAGAGAAGAGTATTTGAACAAAGCTAATATTGTTTTTTTTCTAATTCAGCTACAAATGGTGGGCCCACTATGGTAAAAACAAATTAATTGTCCCTTTCATTGGGTATTGTTTGTCTTGTTACAACACTAGGGTCGTGATTAAACCATGGGGATATAAATGTTACAAGTTTTACTTTATGAATTCTTTATTTTAATGTTTAAACACACACACACACACACCTATATATATATTGGTCTAAGTTATTTTCTTAATCTTTGGATTTTCGAACTCTATGATTTTAAGGTCCGATGGATGGATGACCTAAAATTGAAGTGAAAATACGATTGTATGTCTTATTTTTCAAAATTAGGGGTTTTTGACATTTTGCTTACATCATATTCGTGTGAAATTATTAAAATGGAATCTTGCGCATGTGGATTGGTCTTTTGATCTCGTTCTTTGCTTTCCTCTTGTTGGAGGAGAAATCTCAGATCAACCACGGACCGCCACGTCATTTTTTTTATTTTTTATAAATAAGTGTATTTGATATTGTTGAATGATATTCACTCAACACCATGTGGAGGTGAAAAGATTCAAAACTTTGGCTTCTTGACCAATAGTAGGTGTCCTAACTAGGTGACCTATTCACATGTTTAACAGATGTTCGTGGGATGAGGTGGAGGCAATAATAAGCTTCTCTAGTCTTGTCTCCATTCTCTAATTGATTCTTCATTCCACGAAAGTTTTCGTTTACTTCAATAGATTTCTTGTGAAAAAATAATAGAAATCGTGTTCTCCGCAAAGAATTGTTGGCCATTCAGTTTTGTTAATAAAAAAATTCAATGAAAATGTTTTGGATTTTTTTCCCATGAAAACTCTCTATTTAAATGCTTAATTTTCGATAAAAAAATTCATGAACATTGTAAAAGAAACCAAATAACACTTCATAAGCATATCAAATTAGTTGGTCTCATAACATTTTTTTTTTCTTTTTATGTATTATAAAATGGTGACAACATTATTGTCAATAGAAAGTTATTCAAATATATTGTAATAAATCAATATATGGCTTTTTTAGCGAAACTAGCTATGAATTACAATACTATCGGATTAGGAATTTCTACAATTAATTGGCTAGAGTTAAAATAGATTTATTTTATCAATTAATATATATTAAAAAAATATTGTATTTGTAGTTTTAGCATATTATTAAGCATATGTTCTTTTTATTATTATTATTATTAAACATATGAATATCATATTTGAACATGACAAAGTTTTTGTGGCTTCTCATAATTTATTATTTTGTCTTTTTATAAATTTTAGTTGATATAAATATAAAAAAAATCTTTGGTTTTTTTTTTTTTTAATTTTCAAACATCTGAAGGTGTGGATTTTTGGACATTTTGGTTGGAAAATTATATTATATATATATAAATTAATTATAGCAATATACATTAATTATGTCAATTTTGTTGAGTTAGAAACTTTATGGGGTCCTCAAATTTTATTATGCTGATATAATATACCGATTCATTAGATCTTTAGTTGTCATTGTAACTAGTCATTCATATATTATATTTATAAATCTATCCTATATATGAAAAAAATGTTATTAGGAGAAACTCTTTACCTATACATTTTGCATTTATATTTTTAGTAAATTTATGAAAATTAAAGATTTAAATAGGTATAATTTAAGGGATGTAAAATGAAAATTTCTGAAAAATGGATTAAAGACAACATGATCTCACATGTTTCTTGAATAGCTTGCCTCACACACATATGTATAGATTTAAAAATCTTCCACGTGGTCTGTCGTGCATGCAATTCCGAACACCGGTGAGATTGTGAGAGTTGTATTGTAACATTTTGGATTTAATTATTCTTCTTTTGGCTTATTCTTCAAAAGAATTTGAGGAATATTATTTTTAAATAATAATATGGGTAATTTGAAATTATCATATATATATATATATATAAGAGAAAAAGAAAATGTAATAATAGATTATAAAAAAATTAAAAAAAAATAATAATTGTTTCACATAAAAACAAAGGAAAGAAAAAAGCAACGTTCATCAACCAATTGTCTAAAATACCAATGCAAACTATCTCAAATATCAATGCAAACTGCTTATGTAACCGTAATTCTCATTTCAGACCTAATATATTATATAAATATATATTTTTGGAATAATAAATAATAATAAAGTTTTTTTTTAGTCAAAATGACAACTAAGAATGATAAAGTAATATTTAATTTTGGGTTAATTGCTATATAACTATCCCTACTATTCTAGGATTTCCTTTTGACAACTCATTCTAACATTCACTAATCAAAATTCGAATGTTGACCGACAAAAATATAAATTTTTATTACGAAAATAAATTGTTTAAAGTTCATTTTTTTCATAACTTCTTTGTAGGGTATGAATTTTTATTCTATTTCTTTCTTCTTTTTTTTTTTTTTCAAGTAAGGTTTGGTAGATTTAGTGATTTCTCTAAAGGTGTTTAATTATATAGGCTACACAACTTTTGCTTAGAATTAAACATCAAATTTAGGTTTTGGTTAATAATTTGTTTGTTTTGGATTTTGGGCTTTGAAAATTGCATTTGTTTTCTCCAAATCTTTTTACAATAATTGGGCCTAAAGATCACGCTTAAGTCCAATTAATTAAGCCCAAAGGCCAGACTCAAGTCCAATTAAATTAGGCCCAAAGGTTAGGCCCAAACCCATGAAGCCCATTAGGGAGCTCTATAAATTGAGAAGCTCCCTCATTTGCAAAGGTCAGCATTTCTACATTTCGAGAGCCATAGATAATTCATCAACACTCAATAAAGACAGCATGTTCGTAACTCCAACTGGGTCAAATTACTATTTTACCCTTGGGTTACCTCTGACTCCTTAAGTACCAGTGCTCCTCTAATGAACAACATGTTTATGATCCAACCAATAAATAGAAATGCTTTTCGAGTCAATGAGAGGGTATGGCCCTTTGTTCAAGTCCTGGAGACACCACTTGAGGGAACACTCATCTACTTAATCTCCAAGAGGTAATAAGTGAATTACATCTTGTATTATTATGTTCCCAACTCCCCACTCGGTCTCATCCCAAAATGATAGGCATATTGGGTCAGCGAACTGGCCACCCTCACCCATGTAAATCAAATGACAATCCCTCACAAAAAGGAGTTCATAATATACTCGGGATTAAGACTAAGTCACCTAGGTCAACTTTCCCTAATTTCTTTATGATGATTTTCATCTATCTTATAAAATATACAGATTCATGAGTAACTTTCTAAAACAATTTTTTAAAAAAGAAATAAACTTTTCTTTTTTTTATTTTAAAGTAGATAACAAAAATAAAGAAAGAATTAAGTGGAAATAGCGTTTCATTTGATTTTCAAAATCTAAGAATTCAATAAATAAATAAATAACTAAAACCCTTTTTTCATACCAATTTGATTTTGGATCTTTCATTTTTTACAATTAAGATTAGTAAACATTCTTCTACATATTAATTTCTTTGTTTTGTTATTTAACTTCAAAAAAAAAAAAAAAAAATTAAAAAAACTAATCCGATTAGAAAAAGAAAAAAGATTAAGACCTACCAATTTAATTTATAATTTTTTAAAAAATTTAAATTTAATAAATACTTTTCTACCCATTGATTTTTTTTTTTGTTATTTAAAATTAAAAATGGTTGTTTTCAAATATATAAAAATAAATTAAAATATTTACAAAATATAGAAAAATTTTAGAACTATCAATGATAGATGCTGATAGACTTCTATCTATGTCTATCAGTGACATTGATAGATTCGTCTATCAATGTCACTGATAGATACTGATAAATGTCAACCAGTATCTATCAGCAATTTTGTTCCATCTCGTAAATACTTTCAACAATTTTACAATTTGAAATAATTTTCTTTTAAAAAAAAGCTAAGCCAATTTTTTAAAAATAATAAATGATTTTTAAAAATTTGTTAAGGTTTAAAAGGGTAAAGGGTATTGAAAATGAGAGAAAATATATGCATGTAAGAAACAACTAAATTAGAGGAAATAAATAAATAATAAAAAATAGGGTAAAGTCAATAGATGATGAAAATGCATATGAATGAATATGATCGGTTTGTTAAGACCCATAATCAAATCAAGGAGTTAAAGAATTAGAATGATTTGAATTATTTTTTTTAAAAGTGTTTAATGTTTAAGAAAAAATCATTTTTATTAGGTGTAAAAGCATGTTTTAAGACTTTTTTTTTCCTCACTTATTTGTTTTTATGATGAAGTTTGAGAAAGTTAAAATCATCTTTGAGATAAATTTTTGAAATAGAATAAAAATGAGTTTGGTGAACATGACTCAACAGCATAAAAATTCTATTTTTTTTTTTTTAATTTTAGAGTTGAAGATTAGAGTCCTCACTCCACATATTATAATTATTTAAATGATTTTATAAAATTATTTTTTGTGATGAGTCATTTTAATGTTTTCATCTTAAAAAGTAATCAAATGTGATTTTGAATTATTGACATTTAGTTTTAAAATTGGTTTTATAATCTTCACATCACTCCCAAAAAAAATCTAAGAAATTAGTATTTTTTTCACGTTCTTCTTGGTCAATCACTTGACCGAAAAATCAATCTTCATTGACTAGAAATTATTAAGTCAAATGATAACTATTTACATTTTATGTTAAATTCTGATTTTTAAGAATTAAACTTACATAACTACTTTTATTCATTGATTTCTTTGTTTGCTTTATTTACTTTCTAGTATTGTTTTAAGAAATCAAGTCAAATTTTAAAAATTAAAACAGAAATATATATTTTTTAAAATAATTTTGTTAACAATTCAAATATTTTGTTGTTGTTGGAAAAAACTAAAACTATGATAAAGAAATTTGAAGAAAACGAGTCTAACTTTTAAAAAATTAAATAGTTATCGAACGAGATCTAAATAACTGTGGGCTTTACCTATATACACCATTACCAAACAATCACTATTTTAAAACATACGTAATTTCGAACATTCTAAAACTTCTTCCAAACGTATTCATTAGAAAATATTCCTAATTTGTCACCAAATATAAACTTGCCGATAGTTGGGAGAAAGTGAATCTATTGAAAAGAGATTTAAAAAAATGGTCTATTAATTTTATTATAATTATGTAGATAAAAAATCAATTACCATTTTTAAAATCGATTATGGATAATCTAGACCCTACCATTGTCTAACGAAAAGGGTAAAATAAAAAAATAAAAAAGCAAAGAAAGAGAAGATAAGGATGTGTTGGAAATTGAAGATAAGATTAGAGAGCATAAAATTCACAAAAGAGAAGAGTATTTGAACAAAGCTAATGTTGTTTTTTTCTAATTCAGTTACAAATGGTGGGCCCACTATGGTAAAAACAAATTAATTGTCCCTTTCATTGGGTATTGTTTGTCTTGTTACAACACTAGGGTCGTGATTAAACCATGGGGATATAAATGTTACAAGTTTTACTTTATGAATTCTTTATTTTAATGTTTAAACACACACACACACACACCCCTATATATATATATTGGTCTAAGTTATTTTCTTAATCTTTGGATTTTCGAACTCTATGATTTTAAGGTCGATGGATGGATGACTAAAATGAATGTGAAAATCCGATGGGTATGTCTTATTTTTCAAATTAGGGGTTTTGACCATTTTGCTTACATACATATTTCGTGTGAAATTATTTAAATGGAATCTCTTTGCGCATGTGGATTGGTCTTTTGATCTCGTTCTTTGCTTTCCTCTTGTTGGAGGAGAAATCTCAGATTAACCACGGACCGCCACGTCATTTTTTTTTTTTTTATAAATAAGTGTATTTGATATTGTTGAATGATATTCACTCAACACCATGTGGAGGTGAAAAGATTCAAAACTTTGGCTTCTTGACCAATAGTAGGTGTCCTAACTAGGTGAGCTATTCACATGTTTAACAGATGTTCGTGGGATGAGGTGGAGGCAATAATAAGCTTCTCTAGTCTTGTCTCCATTCTCTAATTTATTCTTCATTCCACGAAAGTTTTCGTTTACTTCAATAGATTTCTTGTGAACAATTTATAGAAATCGTGTTCTCCGCAAAGAATTGTTGGCCATTCAGTTTTGTTAATAAAAAAATTCAATGAAAATGTTTTGGATTTTTTCCCCATGAAAACTCTCTATTTAAATGCTTAATTTTCGATAAAAAAAATCGTGAACATTGTAAAAGAAACCAAATAACACTTCATAAGCATATCAAATTAGTTGGTCTCATAACATTGTTTTTTCTTTTTATGTATTATAAAATGGTGACAACATTATTGTCAATAGAAAGTTATCAAATATATTGTAAATAAATCAATATATGGCGAAACTAGCTATAGAATACAATACTATAGGATTAGGAATTTCTAAAAATTAATTGGCTAGGGTTAAAATAGATTTATTTTATCAAATAATATATAATTAAAAAAATAATGTATTTGTAGTTTTAGATATAATTAAGCATATGTTCTTTTTATTATTATTATTCTTATTAAACATATGAATATCATATTTGAACATGACAAAGTTTTTGTGGCTTCTCATAATTTATTATTTTGTATTTTTATAAATTTTAGTGATATAAATATAAAAAAAATCTTTGGTTTTTTTTTTTTTTTTTAATATTCAACATCTGAAAGGTGAGATTTTGACATTTTGGTTGAAATTATATATATATATATAAATAAATTATAGCAATATAAATTAAATTATGTCAATTTTGTTGAGTTAGAAACTTTATGGGTCTCAAAGTTTATTATGCTGAGATAATATATCGATTCATTAGTGTCATTGTTAATATCCATTCATATATTATATTTATAAATCTATCCTATATATGAAAAAAATGTTATTAGGAGAAACTCTTTACCTATACATTTTGCATTTATATTTTTAGTAAATTTATGAAAATTAAAGATTTAAATAGGTATAATTTAAGGGATGTAAAATGAAAATTTCTGAAAAATGGATTAAAGACAACATGATCTCACATGTTTCTTGAATAGCTTGCCTCACACACATATGTATAGATTTAAAAATCTTCCACGTGGTCTGTCGTGCATGCAATTCCGAACACCGGTGAGATTGTGAGAGTTGTATTGTAACATTTTGGATTTAATTATTCTTCTTTTGGCTTATTCTTCAAAAGAATTTGAGGAATATTATTTTTAAATAATAATATGGGTAATTTGAAATTATCATATATATATATATATATATAAGAGAAAAAGAAAATGTAATAATAGATTATAAAGAAATTTAAAAAAAAATAATAATTGTTTCACATAAAAACAAAGGAAAGAAAAAAGCAACGTTCATCAACCAATTGTCTCAAATACCAATGCAAACTATCTCAAATATCAATGCAAACTGCTTATGTAACCGTAATTCTCATTTCACACCTAATATAGTATATAAATATATATTTTTGGAATAATAAATAATAATAAAGTTTTTTTTAGTCAAAATGACAACTAAGAATGATAAAGTAATATTTAATTTTGGGTTAATTGCTATATAACTACCCCTACTACTCTAGGATTTCCTTTTGACAACTCATTTTAACATTCACTAATCAAAATTCAAATGTTGACCGACAAAAATATAAATTTTTATTACGAAAATAAATTGTTTAAAGTTCATTTTTTTCATAACTTCTTTGTAGGGTATGAATTTTTATTCTATTTCTTTCTTCTTTTTTTTTTTTCAAGTAAGGTTTGGTAGATTTAGTGATTTCTCTAAAGGTGTTTAATTATATAGGCTACACAACTTTTGCTTATAATTAAACATCAAATTTAGGTTTTGGTTAATAATTTGTTTGTTTTGGATTTTGGGCTTTGAAAATTGCATTTGTTTTCTCCAAATCTTTTTACAGTAATTGGGCCTAAAGATCACGCTTAAGTCCAATTAATTAAGCCCAAAGGCCAGACTCAAGTCCAATTAAATTAGGCCCAAAGGTTAGGCCCAAACCCATGAAGCCCATTAGGGAGCTCTATAAATTGAGAAGCTCCCTCATTTGCAAAGGTCAGCATTTCTACATTTCGAGAGCCAGAGATAATTAACACTCAATAAAGACCTACAGCTACACTCCAGGAAGCAGCATGTTCGTAACTCCAACTTGGTCAAATTACTATTTTACCCTTGTGTTACCTCTGACTCCTTAAGTACCAGTGCTCCTCTAATGAACAACATGTTTATGATCCAACCAATAAATAGAAATCCTTTTCGAGTCAATGAGAGGGTATGGCCCTTTGTTCAAGTCTTGGAGACACCACTTGAGGGAACACTCATCTACTTAATCTCAAAGAGGTAATAAGTGAATTACATCTTGTATTATTATGTTCCCAACTCCCCACTCGGTCTCATCCCAAAATGATAGGCATATTGGGTCAGCGAACTGGCCACCCTCACCCATGTAAATCAAATGACAATCCCTCACAAAAAGAAGTTCATAATATACTCGGGATTAAGACTAAGTCGCCTAGGTCAACTTTCCCTAATTTCTTTATGATGATTTTCATCTATCTTATAAAATATACATATTCATGGTTAACTTTCTAAAACAATTTTTTAAAAAAGAAATAAACTTTTCTGTTTTTGATTTTAAAGTAGATAACAAAAATAAAGAAAGAAATAAGTGGAAGTAGCGTTTCATTTGATTTTCAAAATCTAAGAATTCAATAAATAAATAAATAACCAAAACCCTTTTTTCATACCAATTTGATTTTGGATCTTTCATTTTTTACAATTAAGATTAGTAAACATTCTTCTACATATTAATTTCTTTGTTTTGTTATTTAACTTCAAAAAAAAAAAAAAAAACTAAGCCGATTAGAAAAAGAAAAAAGATTAACACCTACCAATTTAATTTATAATTTTTTAAAAAAATTAAATTTAATAAATACTTTTCTACCCATTGATTTTTTTTTTTGTTATTTAAATTTAAAAAATGGTTGTTTTCAAATATATAAAAATAAATTAAAATATTTACAAAATATAGAAAAATTTTAAAACTATCAATGATAGATGCTGATAGACTTCTATCTGTGTCTATCAGTGACATTGATAGATTCATCTATCAATGTCACTGATAGACACTGATAAATGTCAACCAGTATCTATCAGCAATTTTGTTCCATCTCGTAAATACTTTCAACAATTTTACAATTTGAAATAATTTTTATTTAAAAAAAAGCTAAGCCAATTTTGTAAAAATTTGTTAAGGTTTAAAAGGGTAAAGGTTATTGAGAATGAGAGAAAATATATGCATGTAAGAAACAACTAAATTAGAGGAAATAAATAAATAATAAAAAATAGGGTAAAGTCAATAGATTATGAAAATGCATATGAATGAATATGATCGGTTTGTTAAGACCGATAATCAAATCAAGGAGTTAAAGAATTAGAATGATTTGAATTATTTTTTTTAAAAGTGTTTAATGTTTAAGAAAAAATAATTTTTATTAGGTGTAAAAGCATGTTTTAAGACTTTTTTTTCCTCACTTATTTGTTTTTATGATGAAGTTTGAGAAAGTTAAAATCATCTTTGAGATAAATTTTTGAAATAGAAGAAAAATGAGTTTGGTGAACATGACTCAACAGCATAAAAATTCTATTTTTTTTTTTTTAATTTTAGAGTTGAAGATTAGAGTCCTCCACTCCACATATTATAATTATTTAAATGATTTTATAAAATTATTTTTTGTGATGAGTCATTTTAATGTTTTCATCTTAAAAAGTAATCAAACGTGATTTTGAATTATTGGCATTTAGTTTTAAAATTGGTTTTATAATCTTCACATCACTCCCAAAAAAAAATCTAAGAAATTAGTATTTTTTTCACGTTCTTCTTGGTCAATCACTTGACCGAAAAATCAATCTTCATTGACTAGAAATTATTAAGGCAAATGATAACTATTTACATTTTATGTTAAATTTTGATTTTTAAGAATTAAACTTACATAACTACTTTTATTCATTGATTTCTTTGTTTGCTTTATTTACTTTCTAGTATTGTTTTAAGAAATCAAGTCAAATTTTAAAAATTAAAACAGAAATATATATTTTTTAAAATAATTTTGTTAACAATTCAAATATTTTGTTGTTGTTGGAAAAAACTAAAACTATGATAAAGAAATTTGAAGAAAACGAGTCTAACTTTTAAAAAATTAAATAGTTATCGAACGAGGTCTAAATAACTGTGGGCTTTACCTATATACACCATTACCAAACAATCATTATTTTAAAACATACATAATTTCGAACAATCTAAAATTTCTTCCAAACGTATTCATTAGAAAATATTCCTAATTTGTCACCAAATATAAACTTTGTCGGTGGTTGTGGGGGGGGGGGGGGGGGGGGGGGGGGGGGGGGGTGGGGGGGGGGGGGGGGGGGGGGGGGGGGGGGTGGGGGGGGGGGGGGGGGGGGGGGGGGGGGGGGGGGGGGGGGGGGGGGGGGGGGTTGGGGGGTGCGGGCGGGGGGGGGGGGTTTGAGGGGGGGGGGGGGGTTGAGTGGGTTTTGTGTGGTTTTTTTTGTCTATTAATTTTAATATAATTATGTAGATAAAAAATCAATTACCATTTTTAAAATCGATTATGGATAATCTAGACCCTACCATTGTCTAACGAAAAGGGTAAAATAAAAAAATAAAAAAGCAAAGAAAGAGAAGATAAGGATGTGTTGGAAGTTGAAGATAAGATTAGAGAGCATAAAATTCACAAAAGAGAAGAGTATTTGAACAAAGCTAATATTGTTTTTTTTCTAATTCAGCTACAAATGGTGGGCCCACTATGGTAAAAACAAATTAATTGTCCCTTTCATTGGGTATTGTTTGTCTTGTTACAACACTAGGGTCGTGATTAAACCATGGGGATATAAATGTTACAAGTTTTACTTTATGAATTCTTTATTTTAATGCTTAACACACACACACACACACACACCTATATATATATTGGTCTAAGTTATTTTCTTAATCTTTGGATTTTCGAACTCTATGATTTTAAGGTCCGATGGATGGATGACCTAAAATTGAAGTGAAAATACGATTGTATGTCTTATTTTTCAAAATTAGGGGTTTTTGACATTTTGCTTACATCATATTCGTGTGAAATTATTAAAATGGAATCTTGCGCATGTGGATTGGTCTTTTGATCTCGTTCTTTGCTTTCCTCTTGTTGGAGGAGAAATCTCAGATTAACCACGGACCGCCACGTCATTTTTTTTTTTTTTATAAATAAGTGTATTTGATATTGTTGAATGATATTCACTCAACACCATGTGGAGGTGAAAAGATTCAAAACTTTGGCTTCTTGACCAATAGTAGGTGTCCTAACTAGGTGACCTATTCACATGTTTAACAGATGTTCGTGGGATGAGGTGGAGGCAATAATAAGCTTCTCTAGTCTTGTCTCCATTCTCTAATTGATTCTTCATTCCACGAAAGTTTTCGTTTACTTCAATAGATTTCTTGTGAAAAATTAATAGAAATCGTGTTCTCCGCAAAGAATTGTTGGCCATTCAGTTTTGTTAATAAAAAAATTCAATGAAAATGTTTTGGATTTTTTTCCCATGAAAACTCTCTATTTAAATGCTTAATTTTCGATAAAAAAAATCATGAACATTGTAAAAGAAACCAAATAACACTTCATAAGCATATCAAATTAGTTGGTCTCATAACATTTTTTTTTTCTTTTTATGTATTATAAAATGGTGACAACATTATTGTCAATAGAAGGTTATCAAATATATTGTAAATAAATCAATATATGGCGAAACTAGCTATAGAATACAATACTATAGGATTAGGAATTTCTACAAATTAATTGGCTAGGGTTAAAATAGATTTATTTTATCAAATAATATATAATTAAAAAAATCATGTATTTGTAGTTTTAGCATATAATTAAGCATATGTTCTTTTTATTATTATTATTATTAAACATATGAATATCATATTTGAACATGACAGTTTTTGTGGCTTCTCATAATTTATTATTTTGTATTTTTATAAATTTTAGTTGATATAAATATAAAAAAAATCTTTGGTTTTTTTTTTTTTTTTAATATTCAACATCTGAAAGGTGAGATTTTGACATTTTGGTTGAAATTATATATATATATATATAAATAAATTATAGCAAAATAAATTAAATTATGTCAATTTTGTTGAGTTAGAAACTTTATGGGTCTCAAAAGTTTATTATGCTGAGATAATATACCGATTCATTAGTGTCATTGTTAATATCCATTCATATATTATATTTATAAATCTATCCTATATATGAAAAAAATGTTATTAGGAAAAACTCTTTACCTATACATTTTGCATTTATATTTTTAGTAAATTTATGAAAATTAAAGATTTAAATAGGTATAATTTAAGGGATGTAAAATGAAAATTTCTGAAAAATGGATTAAAGACAACATGATCTCACATGTTTCTTGAATAGCTTGCCTCACACACATATGTATAGATTTAAAAATCTTCCACGTGGTCTGTCGTGCATGCAATTCCGAACACCGGTGAGATTGTGAGAGTTGTATTGTAACATTTTGGATTTAATTATTCTTCTTTTGGCTTATTCTTCAAAAGAATTTGAGGAATATTATTTTTAAATAATAATATGGGTAATTTGAAATTATCATATATATATATATATAAGAGAAAAAGAAAATGTAATAATAGATTATAAAAAAATTAAAAAAAAATAATAATTGTTTCACATAAAAACAAAGGAAAGAAAAAAGCAACGTTCATCAACCAATTGTTTAAAATACCAATGCAAACTATCTCAAATATCAATGCAAACTGCTTATGTAACCGTAATTCTCATTTCACACCTAATATAGTATATAAATATATATTTTTGGAATAATAAATAATAATAAAGTTTTTTTTAGTCAAAATGACAACTAAGAATGATAAAGTAATATTTAATTTTGGGTTAATTGCTATATAACTACCCCTACTACTCTAGGATTTCCTTTTGACAACTCATTTTAACATTCACTAATCAAAATTCAAATGTTGACCGACAAAAATATAAATTTTTATTACGAAAATAAATTGTTTAAAGTTCATTTTTTTCATAACTTCTTTGTAGGGTATGAATTTTTATTCTATTTCTTTCTTCTTTTTTTTTTTTAAAGTAAGGTTTGGTAGATTTAGTGATTTCTCTAAAGGTGTTTAATTATATAGGCTACACAACTTTTGCTTATAATTAAACATCAAATTTAGGTTTTGGTTAATAATTTGTTTGTTTTGGATTTTGGGCTTTGAAAATTGCATTTGTTTTCTCCAAATCTTTTTACAGTAATTGGGCCTAAAGATCACGCTTAAGTCCAATTAATTAAGCCCAAAGGCCAGACTCAAGTCCAATTAAATTAGGCCCAAAGGTTAGGCCCAAACCCATGAAGCCCATTAGGGAGCTCTATAAATTGAGAAGCTCCCTCATTGCAAAGGTCAGCATTTCTACATTTCGAGAGCCATAGATAATTCATCAACACTCAATAAAGACAGCATGTTCGTAACTCCAACTGGGTCAAATTACTATTTTACCCTTGGGTTACCTCTGACTCCTTAAGTACCAGTGCTCCTCTAATGAACAACATGTTTATGATCCAACCAATAAATAGAAATGCTTTTCGAGTCAATGAGAGGGTATGGCCCTTTGTTCAAGTCCTGGAGACACCACTTGAGGGAACACTCATCTACTTAATCTCCAAGAGGTAATAAGTGAATTACATCTTGTATTATTATGTTCCCAACTCCCCACTCGGTCTCATCCCAAAATGATAGGCATATTGGGTCAGCGAACTGGCCACCCTCACCCATGTAAATCAAATGACAATCCCTCACAAAAAGGAGTTCATAATATACTCGGGATTAAGACTAAGTCGCCTAGGTCAACTTTCCCTAATTTCTTTATGATGATTTTCATCTATCTTGTAAAATATACAGATTCATGGTTAACTTTCTAAAACAATTTTTTAAAAAAGAAATAAACTTTTCTGTTTTTGATTTTAAAGTAGATAACAAAAATAAAGAAAGAAATAAGTGGAAGTAGCGTTTCATTTGATTTTCAAAATCTAAGAATTCAATAAAAAAATAAATAACCAAAACCCTTTTTTCATACCAATTTGATTTTGGATCTTTCATTTTTTACAATTAAGATTAGTAAACATTCTTCTACATATTAATTTCTTTGTTTTGTTATTTAACTTCAAAAAAAAAAAAAAAACTAAGCCGATTAGAAAAAGAAAAAAGATTAAGACCTACCAATTTAATTTATAATTTTTTAAAAAAATTAAGATTAATAAATACTTTTCTACCCATTGATTTTTTTTTTTGTTATTTAAATTTAAAAAATGGTTGTTTTCAAATATATAAAAATAAATTAAAATATTTACAAAATATAGAAAAATTTTAGAACTATCAATGATAGATGCTGATAGACTTCTATCTGTGTCTATCAGTGACATTGATAGATTCGTCTATCAATGTCACTGATAGACACTTATAAATGTCAACCAGTATCTATCAGCAATTTTGTTCCATCTCGTAAATACTTTCAACAATTTTACAATTTGAAATAATTTTCTTTTAAAAAAAAGCTAAGCCAATTTTTTAAAAATAATAAATGATTTTTAAAAATTTGTTAAGGTTTAAAAGGGTAAAGGGTATTGAAAATGAGAGAAAATATATGCATGTAAGAAACAACTAAATTAGAGGAAATAAATAAATAATAAAAAATAGGGTAAAGTCAATAGATGATGAAAATGCATATGAATGAATATGATCGGTTTGTTAAGACCCATAATCAAATCAAGGAGTTAAAGAATTAGAATGATTTGAATTATTTTTTTTAAAAGTGTTTAATGTTTAAGAAAAAATAATTTTTATTAGGTGTAAAAGCATGTTTTAAGACTTTTTTTTTCCTCATTTATTTGTTTTTATGATGAAGTTTGAGAAAGTTAAAATCATCTTTGAGATAAATTTTTGAAATAGAAGAAAAATGAGTTTGGTGAACATGACTCAACAGCATAAAAATTCTATTTTTTTTTTTTAATTTTAGAGTTGAACATTAGAGTCCTCCACTCCACATATTATAATTATTTAAATGATGTATAAACATATGTATTTAAATGATGTATAAATATATAATTAAAAAATAATGTATTTGTAGTTTTAGCATATAATTTAGCATATGTTCTTTTTATTATTATTATTATTATTATTATTATTATTATTATTATTATTATTATTAAACATATGAATATCATATTTGAACATGACAAAGTTTTTGTGGCTTCTCATAATTTATTATTTTGTCTTTTTATAAATTTTAGTTGATATAAATATAAAAAAAATCTTTG
>NW_028326617.1:0-26491 GCF_027475165.1 Benincasa hispida
GGAAATATAATCGACGGCCAACAGGATGTATTTATGACCATTTGATGGTGGAAATGGCCCTATAAAGTCTATGCCCCATACTTTCGACAACAATCCCAATGTTATGCTGTGTTATGTTTTGTATCGCTTATACACACTACTGATGGATGAATGTAATACAAGCTCATGTGGCCATAAACTTGTAACGGTGAAAATGGAATATTGTCTATCTATTGCGCTGATGAATCAATGAATGATGCTCTAAACGCGCTCAAGTGCTTTGCGATAAAGATAATTTTATGCGATACTACGTTCTAAGTATATGCATTGATATTGATGTACTCGTAGTATGCGATGAAGTAGTACGTGTCACAAGTTTCCTTGCGCTGAAACCAAGTATAATTCCAACGCAAGTTTCTCAGAGTGATTCGAGGTCGAACACGAGGATTGTTGTTGTTAATGCGATACTTATGTGATACATGTGACCAGTTTTAATAATGAATAAAGAATTTTGGTTTGTACAGAAATGTAAATTGCGTTGAAGTAAAAATGTGTTGATAAAATAAAAATGCGTTGTAAAGTAAAAATGCGTTGATAAAGTAAATTCCTAAACTACTATGATACATGATACATGGTACAAGATACATGATACTGGGGTTGAGGACTGACAGTGAAGTTGTACAAAAGTATTGATGAATGCGATGCAAGTCTTATGAATGAGGCAGAAAGAGAAAGAGTACAAAGTAAAAACATCGCAAGTTCGACAATCGTGTTAAGGATGCAACTAAAGTTCCACTTTCCCTTGGCTTACACCTCTCGGTGATCGGCCGCATTCCCATATGTCTATGGTGAAACAGAGATGAACGTGATGAACGCAAGGTTGTTTCCATCTCTGGAAATACTTCTCGTTTTAGTTAACGCATTCTTCCAACCTTCTCTCGATAGGCTGAATAACATCTTCACTTCTACTTTCACAAGTGAAGATGCAGTCAAGCATGCTTTAGCTAAACTTAATTAATTCCAAATTAACTCACTCGCTTAATTCTCGCTTTTTACCCTGGGGATTAAGAACACATCATGGAGAAAATGAATGATAAAAGTATGGAAAGAGACAGAGAGCTGATAACGATGACGATGATGACATTTAATTCTAAAATTAAGCATTTAATACATGTTTATGAATGAGGAATTAAAGAAGATGAATACAGAAGATGAATTAGAGAATAGAAACAAATACGAAAAGAGTGTCAACGTCTTGACACAAATCCCGATCAGAGACTTGTGCTTGCCGGCGTATAAATGTGGTGGAGAGGAAAGCTTCCCTCTCAGGCTTGCTTTCCCAGTAGAATTGACCCTTACACAGAGCTTCAACTTCAAGAATCGGAAGAATTCTCTGCTCAGAGACTCATCTCTCGGCCTTGTCTCATCGTTCTCTCGGATTTACTCTGTAATCGCTTCAGACCACCTCTCTTTCTCGCCGTTTTAGTATATCAGTCTCAGTATATCATGTATGTGTATATCATGTATATCTTTCAGCGAATTTGAAGAAGCTATGTATAGGTGAGACCTTGGCTCTTTGAATTTGTGGTCCCCATTGTCTAATTATGGTAGTTCCTGAAATGGCGGAATGAAAAATTCCTTTCTGTTTCACGATCAATCCGTCATAATTGCACAACTAAAAGTTGTACACTTGTCAGAATCGTCCACGAATGCGTTGCTCTTCACATCTTCGATCTATTGTCGCATGTGGTGGTGTTTTTTATTACCACATGCGGTTGAAATGCATTGATCACTAAAGCTTAAGATCGATTGTCGCATGCGCCATCATTACGTTGATCATCTCTTCATTCTTGATTGATGGGCGTAATGTGATGTATCGTTGTTTATTTTATTTTCGAGCCATGAACGCATGCGGTGACCTATTTCCTGCAAAACAGAGACTAAAACATTCTATTTCTCCATCGCAATGGTGTTAGTGGGTGTGTTTACAACATTCATAATTTTAATATTTCTTAGCCAATTTTTATACTATCGACGCAACTTTCCTCTCTTTTTGCCGCAATATCTAAATAAAACAACATAAATAACTTGTATTTCTACAAGTCATCAATGGTATGCGGTGGCGATCTTATGGTGGATATTATACTTGAGCAGCAATTTGTTGATGATGTTATTAACAAAGTGGGAGCCTTCATCACTTATTATGGCACGTGGGGTGTCAAAACGAGTGAAGATATTTTTCCGCAAGAACTTGGAGACTACCGCTGCATCGCTTGCGACGCACGATACCGCTTCAACCCATTTGGAAACATAATCGACAGCCAACATGATGTATTTGTGACCATTTGATGGTGGAAATGGCCCCATAAAGTCTATGTCCCCTACGTCGAATAGCTTCAATTCTAAGTTAATATTCATCGGCATCGCATTCTTCCATGAAATGTTGCCTGTGCTTTGGCATTTGTCACATTTCATTGCATAGTCTCTTGCGTCCTTGAATAAAGTTGGCCAGAAATATCCACTTTATAACACCTTTGTTGCTGTGCGTTGGCCTCCAAAATACCATACGGTGAGTCATGGCATTGGGCTAGTATGCGCTGTTGAGCAGCTTCCGGTACGCATAGGCACAAAATTTGGTCTGACCCCCTTTTGTAAATATTTGGCTCGTCCCAATAACATGATTTACATTCGTGTCTAAGCCGCCTCTTTTGGTGGGCTGTGTAGTTCTCAAGGAATTGTTCACAAACCAGATAATTGAGCATATCTGCATACCATGGTAACTCTTCAATTTTGAATAGCTGCTCATCTGGGAAGGTTGCGTTCACCTCCGGCTGGTTGCGGTCGACTTTCGGATTTTTTAATCTTGATAGATGGTCCGCAACCTGGTTCTCCATCCCCTTGCGATTGATGATTTCCATGTTGAATTCTTCAAGGAGGAGAACCCATCGAATCAACCTCGGCTTTGCATCTTTTTCATTAAATATTTGATTGCCGAGTGGTCGATATGAACGATCACTTTAGATCCCAACAAGTAAGCTCTGAATTTCTCCAACGCAAAGATCACCGCAAGAAGTTCTTTTTCCTTGGTAGTGTAATTTGTTTGGGCAGGGTTCAAGGTTCTACTCGCATATGTGATGGGGTGTAGCATTATTTTCTTCTTTTGTGCTAGCACCACCCCCATCGCATAACCGCTAGCGTCGCACATCAATTCAAATGGCTTCGTCTAGTCTGGTGTGATCAACATAGGTGCGGTTATTAATGTGTTCTTTAGTATCTTGACTATGTTGAGGCATTGTTCATCAAAGTCAAACGTTCTCTCTGCCTCCAGCAACGCACTCAATGGTCGCGCAATCTTCAAAAAGTCCTTCACAAAGCGTTGATAAAATCTTGCATGCCCCAGGAAGCTCCTGACAGCCTTCACATTTGTTGGAGGTGAGAGCTTTTCAATGGCCTCTATCTTCACTTTATCCACCTCCAGCCCTTCCTTAGAGACTTTGTGCCTGAGCACAATACCTTCCTTCACCATGAAGTGGCACTTCTCCCAATTCAGCACAAGGTTCGTCTCTTCACATCTTCTCAGTATCTTTTCTAAATTTTTTAGATAGACTTCATATGTTTGCCCATACATTGAGAAGTTGTCCATAAAAATTTCCATTGAATCTTCAAGATACTCAGAGAAGATGACCATCATACACCTCTGGAACGTGCTCGGCGCATTTTATAATCCGAATGACATGCATCGAAAAGCAAACGTTTCGCGAGGGCAGGTGAATGTGGTTTTCTCTTGGTCTTTAGAAGAAATCATGATTTGGTTGTAGCCTGCATACTCATCCAAAAAGCAGAAGTAATTATTTCCTACTAGGCAATCTAGCATTTGGCCAATGAAAGGCAAGAGAAAATGATCCTTCTTTATCGCCATATTAAGTTTGCGGTAGTCCATGCAGATCCGCCAGCCAGTGACGGTCCTCATTGGTATTAATTCATTATTTGCATTTGGGACTATCGTCATCCCTTCCTTCTTGGACACACATTACACTAGGCTGACCCACGTGTTATCGGCGATTGGATAAATAATGCCTGCGTCCAACCATTTGATTATCTCCTTTTTCATGACCTCCTTCATCACAGGGTTTAGTCTGTGTTGATGTTCGATCGACTCTTTTTGGTTTTCCTCAAGACGTATCCTGTGTATGCAATATGCAAGGTTGATTCCTCTAATGTCTGCTAGCGTCCATCCTATTGCTTTTATATACTTTTTCAGGATGCTCAGCAGCACATGCTCTTGTTCTTCTTGAAGTGCAAAGGAAAGTATTACTGGTAGATTTTCATTTTGCCCCAGAAAAGCATACTTCAGGTGGTTTGGCAAGGTTTTCAATTCCATAGTGGGTGGTTTTTCCAAGGATGGTTGTTGTGCTTTTCTCTCTTCATTCAACGTCAGTTTTTCTTCTTTTGTTGTTGTTTCCACGATCGCATTGTAGGTTACTACGGATGCGATCCCATCCTCTCTTTCATCTTCAGACTTTTCTTCTTCATAATAGTTGGGTTCATTGTCGGAATCTGTTAGGTCTTCTCCTTCCGGATACTTCATGGCCTTAATAATGTCAAACCTAAGCTTCTTTCCATTCACACTCAACGTGATCTCTTCATTGTACACATCAATTTGAGCGCGACTAGTGGATAAAAATGGTCGTCCCAAAATGATGGGTACATCCTTGTCTGCTTCATAATCGAGGATGATGAAATCTGTCGGTAAGATAAACTTGTCAATCAAGACCAAGACATCCTTCACCTTCCTTTCTAGATGAACTAGGGACCTATCTGCCAACTAGAGAGTCACCGTTGTGGGCTTCAGCTGCCCCACATTCAACTGTTTAAAAATTGAAAGAGGCATTAAGTTGATACTAGCCCCGAGATTGCAAAGCGCTTGACTTATATATATCCCTCCAATTGAGTAGGGTATTGTGAAACTTTCGGGGTCGTGCATTTTTTATGGAATGATGGTGTTTGACTTTTGTGTTAATGCCACCGTTGCGAACTTACCTGTGCTTATTTTCTTTATCACCATGTCTTTCAAAAACTTCGCATATTTTGGCATTTGGTCAATCGCTTCAGTGAAAGGGATGTTGATATGTAACTGTTTCAGCATGCCCATGAAGCGATGATACTGCACTTCATCATTTTTTTTCTTCTTAAGTCTCTAAGGAAATGGTGGCTGCTGTATTTTCACGCTTTCTTGTTCCTTAGGCTTAGAAGTGAAGGCAACTTCCGGTTTCATCGTCTCATTCTCTTCTGGTTCCTCTTGAGTCAACGGGATCTTTGATTCCATCGCAACTGGAATAGTTCGGTTGGGCTCCTTCTTCTCTTTTGCTATTATTTTTTCGCTTCGCAACGTCACAACTTGACACTGCTCCTTTCCCGTATTCCCTGAGTTGCGGAGCTCAATTGAACTCAGCAACACCCCTTGCGGTCTACTTTTGAGCTCACCTGCAATTTGTTCTATCTGAATTTTGAGATTGCAAATAGACGTCGCCTGATTCTGGAGTACTGTTTGATTCGAGATTGGGGGTGCGGGTATTTATTTGCATTTTGTGCTCTGTCTTCCAGTCGCTCTGCCATGTTGGGATTTCTCTTTTGTTGTTATCGGCGGTTATTTCTTCTTCTTCTTCGAAAATTTCTCTCAATCTCTGGGTCGTAGTTGGGCTCAGGAACTTGTCCTTCGTTCATATGACACCCACTTCTTCCCTTACCAAAGGAAAGGCAGTGCACAGAGGTTGAAAGCTGCAAAGAAAATAAAAAAGTTAATGTTAGCGCAATATGTACTATCGTAGTCCCCGACAACGGCGCCAAAAACTTGATGCGTTGTGAATGTGATGAAACAATGATACAAAATTGCGGTGGTGAACTATGCGTTGCACATGTAAGTTTTCCTAGTAAAATCCAAGTATAAATCCTACTAGGTTGCCTGGTAAGTCTAGGGTCGAACACAAGGACTACTGAGTTACTTATGCGATGGTAAATTTTGATTCCTTTATGGTGGCAAAAATAATAAGTTGGTTTTTTTGGGAATGTCCTAGAACTCGCAGTTCGTGTTAAACATTTTATTTAATAAATAACAATGACTTGTTGATTTTGCATCTTATTATGAAAATCCAATAAACGCATCCTTAACTATAGTCTGAATGTTGTAGCTTTATGTAGTGACATAAACAGGATCAAGTTGATAGTATATAGCCTAAATGGTCTAATAAGTATATGGATGAAATTAGATATCTCATCCTGGTAACACTATTGGATGTGGCCCACTCTGTAGTTGTTACAAGAAGTTGTAAGATGCTACAAATGATATGATCCACAAATCGTACATGTTGAGACATGAGAGTGGGGGCATCCTATGCAATGAGTTTGCATATAGACTGGACCATGAAAATAGTCACTTTTCTTTATAACTACCGTTTACTGTTAAAACTGACTATTTCATTTATTGTATACCCTAGGTTAACTCGATCTTAATTCTGAGCTAGCTATGAACTCCTGTTTGTTCGGGATTATCCTTTGATCTGTAAACGGTGAGAGTAGTCCAAAGCACTACTCAATAAGCTTACAATTTTAGGGATAATATCGGATGAATAGCTGGGGACATAGCCTTACAAGATGGAATTCACTCCTACTCTATTAGGGTTAGCAGATAGGTTATTCTCTTAAGTACTGACTCTAGGTCTTGAATAATCGAGGCCCCGCCTTCTCATGATAGAGAAAGGATTTGATTCATAGAGATTATGAATCAGAATTATTCATTAGAGGATCAGTAGGAACTTAAGGAACAAGATGTAGTCACAGGGGTAAAACGACATTTTTGACCTAGCTGTGATTACGAACAACCTGTGAAGGATCGACTTACTGATTATGGTTATTAAGTGGACATAATATATCAACAGTGAGGGGAGTTCAACTATGGGCTATAGTGGAGTGTCCCATTAGTTAACGAATGGATGTTAGATCAGACTAATGAGTTTAGCCAATTAATCTCAAATCGTTGGAGTCCATGATCTGTAGGTCCGCAAGGTCCCCCTACTAGCTCGTAAATGGATAAGCTTTAAGGTAGCTTGAGAAACTAATTTGAAACATTCAAATTAAATGGAATAAGAGAATAAATATTTAAATATGATTTAAATATATAAAGATGATTATTGTGCAAAAAAATTATTTAATATTTGATATGAAATTAATTGTTTTTTTAAATTAATTTAAGAAAATCAAATTTTGAATTAAAATCATTTTTTGTTTTAAAAAGAAAATGAAATTTCGTTTGCATGTTGCACAAAAATGGAAAATGGGTTTTTTCCATTATCATCATCTTTATGCTCACAAAAAAAGCATTATCTTTTCTACTTTGATTCTCCAAGCATGAGCTGCAAGCCATACACTCCATCTCTTTGCATGTTCATCAAATATATATAAAGAAGATTGGAGTTGTTGGAGAAGAAGAATAATAGAGAATTTCGAGAGAAATTTTTCTGAAGAAGAAGTTGTCTTCTTCAGTTAGGCTGCTGCGAGTTTCTCTGATTTTTTCACATCTTCAAGTTGTTCTTGAGTCCCACAACTCTGCCTAAAGCTTCATGAGCATAGTAGAGAAGGCTTTAAGGTGGTTCACGTTGATAACAAGTGAAGGAAATAGCTGAACAAGCGTTTTCTTGGAGAGTTCATCAAAGGTATATTTAGAAAAAACCCACTTTTTAAGAAGAGCATGCTTTAGTTTTTGCTAAAATTAGTGAATTAGAAAGCTTATGGATCATTGATACTTCTGCTGCATGTTGTTTTACTCTTTCAGAGCATCTTTTAAGCTTTCAATTCGGTCTAATTTTGATTACAGGAGATGTTCGGGCAACCGTCATCGTCTGTTAGACCTAAAGCCATTAAATATGTGTATGTGACGCGTATGAAGAATGGAACCAACATGAGAGAACATGTTCTTGACATGATGGTCCATTTTAACATCGCAGAGGCTCATGGGGCTATGATAGACAAAACAAGTCAAGTGAGCATGATATTGGAATCTCTTCCTGAGAGTTATCTGCCGCTCAGGACAAATGTTGTCATGAACAAAATCACTTATAACTTAACGACGTTGTTGAATGAATTGCAAACTTATCAATCGATGATGAAACTCAAGGAAAAGAAAATAAATGTTATTTTTAAACTGAAAAAGTATTACAGAGGGTCTACGTCTACGTCTGGTACGAAACTCGTTGATGATAAGAAAGCTGGTCCTTCTTCTTCTTCTAAAGATAAAACCGTACATATGAATAAGAAAGGAAAGAGGAAAAAGAAAACCTTTATGAAGAAAAACAAAAACAAAACTCCCAAGAGAAAATGTTTCCATTGGAGAGAGGTTGGGCATTGGAAGTGAATTGCCCAAAATATCTCACTGAAAAGAAAGCAAAAAAGAATAAACAAGGTAAATATGATTTACTAGTTGTTGAAACATGTATAGTGGAAAATTCTCACCTCTGGATATTAGATTCAGGTGCCACTAATCATGTTTATACTTTTCCATAGGAAACTAGTTCTTGAAGAAGACTTTCTGAATATGAGATGATTTTCAAGGTGGGTACAGGTGAAGCCATTTCAACTGAAGCAACGGGAGATGTGAAGTTATTTTTTTGGAGATTCTTTTATCTTACTCAAGAATATGTTCTTTGTACCTAAAATGAAAAGGAATCTGATCTCCATTTCTTGTCTTTTAGAGAATATGTACAGTGTATCTTTTGAATATAATGAAGTGTTTATTTATTCAAGATGTGTTCATATTTGTTCTACTAGACTTTCAAATAACGTATACATATTACAACCAATAGAAGCAAAAGCTATTTTAAATATAGAGATGTTTAAAACGGCTGAAACTCATAATAAAAAACGAAAAATTTCTCCTAACGCCTATCTTTGGCACCTCAGGCTTGGTCACATTAATCTCAATAGGATTGAGAGATTGGTAAAAAACGGTCATCTAAATCAGTTAGAAGATAATTCCCTACCTCCATGTGAATCATGTCTTGAGGGAAAAATGACGAAAAGATCTTTTTCTGACAAAGGTCTTCGTGCTAAAGAACCTCTTGAACTTATACATTCAGACCTTTGTGATCCGATGAATGTTAAAGCTCGAGGAGGATATCAGTACTTCATTAGTTTTATTGACGATTACTCTCGATATGGCTATATTTACTTAAACAGTCACAAGTCTAAAACTCTTGAAAAGTTCAAAGAATTGAAGGTTGAGACTGAAAATCGGTTAAGTAAAAGAATTAAAACACTTCGATCTGATCGAGGTGGTGAGTATATGGATTTGCAATTTCAGAACTATCTAGTAGATCATGGAATTCAATCCCAAACTGCACCTGGAACAAAACGGTGTTGCAGAAAGGAGAAATTGAACCTTGTTGGACATGGTTCGGTCTATGATGAGTTATGCTCAATTACCTCAATCATTTTGAGGATATGTAGTACAGACTGCAGTTTATATCCTGAACATTTTTCCATCCAAAAGTGTTTTAGAAACACCATATCAATTGTCGAAAGGACGCAAAGCAAGTTTACGTCATTTCCGCATCTAGGGTTGTCCAACACACGTGTTGGTACAAAATCCTAAAAAATTGGATACACATTCGAAATTATGCCTATTTGTAGGATATCCCATGGAAACAAAAGGAGGATACTTTTATGATCCCCGAGAAGATAAAGTGTTTGTATCGACAAATGTAACTTTCTTGGAAGAGGATCATATTAAGAATCATCTACCTCGCAGTAAACTAATATTGAAAGAACTGTCTAAAGATACTACAGATAAATGAACAAGAGTTGTTGATCAAGCTGGTCCATCAACAACGGTTTTTGTCCCGTCACATCCATCCTAAGAGTTGGGGATGCCTCGTCATAGTGGGAGGGTTATTCAACAACTTGAATGCTACATGGGTTTAACAGAAACTCAAAACATCATACAAGATGATGGTTTAGAGGATCCATTAACCTTTAAGAAGGCAATGAAAAATGTTGACAGGGGACAATGGATAAAAGTCATGGATGATGAAATGGAGTCTATGTACTTATGGATTGCCGAAACAGGACAGGAACAGAAAGTCTGTAAGCTTAATTGATTCATTTATGGATTGAAACAAGCGTGCAGATCCTGGAATATAAGATTTGACACTGCGATAAAATCTTATGACTTTGAACAGAACGTTGACGAATCTTGTGTATACAAGAAGATAGTCATCAAAACTGTAGCATTCTTAGTTCTGTAAAGAGTTAATGATAGCAAAAGTTGCAATGAGTTGCGGGGAACGAGTTAAGAAGAGATTTAGCTAACATTTCCCAAAATTGCATTCAAGTTATGCGATCATTCTACACACACACAATAGCATGTCATCTCTCAATGCAAATGTCGTAGTTCCTAATTTTAGGACGCATGCAATGTATACGATAATGTCTATAGGACTTATGTCTAAGCCTCTATTCTTGTCTATGCGATGATGAATGATACACACATACACAAGGCGACCGCATACTATCATATTCTATTTCTAGGGTGCATGCGATGCATGATAGCAAATAGAGCTTATCTCTAAGTCTCTATCTCTCGCTTATATAGTTCTAATCTGACTTTCTCAAGCCTAGATTCTAACCTGACTCTCTCAAGTCTAGGTTCTTTCTTTAGACTACTCTGTCAAATATCTCTAAAGGGTAAATGACGTATACATAAGATAAGATGATCGCATAAAATGAAGTTCTTAGGTCATGCTTACTAAGTACTTCTCAAACCATTTAGAAATTTAGCTACTCATGCAAAATGTGAAGAGATTGAACAGATGTTGAGATGCAAATTCAATTTTATAAATAAGTCAGAATACAAAACAACAATGGAAGATAGAGATAAGAAGCTCGGTAGCAATGTCTTGTTTCCCGAGGCTTTTACACTGCGTTTTACTCTACTCTGCCCAAAAGAATGTTCTTGCTTTCGCAAGATTCGACCCTATCTCTATTTGCAGCACTTCCCGACAGTTTCTCGAGCTAACCAGGAATGATCTTTCGGCGTCTTCTCTCTTCGCTTGCCTCCGCCTTCTAAGTATATGAATTACAGACTAACGACTATCTATGATTTATCTTCTATGTATATGGCGAACTGTGTATATATCGCAATTTGCTTTGCGCCAATGCATTTTCCTGAACAAAGTAAGTAAATTAGCTGCTTTAATGCGATGGGCGCATGCGATCGTAATATTCTCAACTTAATGCTTTTGGACACGATTTTGCATATTTCTATCGTCGCATACCCACAGTGTTTTATATCTTTGCGTTGTAATAACGTGCATTTCTGCCTGTTATCAATGATTTCTCTATTTTTGGGATTCTTATTCTGTTTGCCTTAATAATTTGGAAGTTGTCCTCGCCCGATGTAAGGAGACCAATTTAGTGCTCAACTAGGAGAAATGTCATTTCATGCTGCCCGAAGGAATAGTTCTTGCACAAAGTTTCCAAGGCAGGTTTGGAGGTTGAAAATGGCAAGGTAGATGTGATTGTAAAATTACCAGTCTCTACAAATATCAAGGCGTTCACAAGCTTCTTAGGGCATGCAGGCTTTTATATGAGATTCATTAGAGAATTTTCAAAAATTGTGGAACCTCTTAGTACTTTGCTCAAACAAAACATGCCCTACGATTTTGATACTAACTGGCACACTCTTTGCACTACAGATATATTTTAGTGTTCATTGGATATAACCAGTCAACAGTGCGATGACCCTTCATAAATTGCTCGTAAGTACAACTGGACCAAAATTATTGTTTTGCCCCTATAGTTGCATCTAACTCCTTAAGTACCAATGATCTTCTAATGAACAATAAGTCATAGTCCAACTATGACCAAATCTCTCTCGGTGTAAGAGAGGGTGTGGCGTCACATTCTTCAAGCCCCGGAATCAGCCATTAAGGGAGCAATTTATCTACTTACCCAAATGTTAGGAAATGAGTGAATTTCATCTTGTGTAATTGTATTCCCAGCTCCTCTCGCCCATACAAATCAAAGAACTGCCTTCATAGATAAGAGTTCACGACTCACTCAAGATTCAGGTCATGTAACCTATGGTCATCCTGGTGAAATGTAAATTCTATTATTAACGGTGTTATATAATGAGACTAATCATTTCGTGATCCGGTCTTATACAAACTCCTTTGTATAAAACACCCCCACTCACATGTCTCTACATGAATGATTAGGATCATATCATTTGTAGTACTTTACAACAATTGTAACCTCTACAGAGCAGACCATATTCGTAGTGTCGCCAAGATAAGGTACCCAACCTTATCTATCTACTACAGACCTTAAACACGATCCACTTGTATGCCTCTACATACATATTTAAGTTATAAAAGATAACTTTTGATGCTAGTTTATTGGTTTGTGGGTTAATGCTACTAAATGTCGAATAAAACATCTAACATTTTATTAAATAAATAAATCGTTTGTACATTACAATTACAAACTACGTGAATGTTATTATTTTACCCACGAGATTTAGGGCATGAACCCAACAACATGAAGGTTTTAACCAAGATCATGGTCATTTTAATACCACCACGAGAATTATTTTGGGTAAATGTTTGGCTAATACCCACCTCTCCCACTATGGTCATTTACTCTAATTATATTATTTATCATTTCTAATCTCTATTAACTTTCTTATCTATCTCAATAAAAATCACCATTCCACCTAATCTTTTTCTTTAAATCTCAAATTAATTCATTGTTTTCTTTTAATGTCTTCATTTAAATCTCATACATACATACATATATATACATACATACATATATATACATACATATATATATATATATATATATACACATACATACATATATGTGTATATATATATACATATACATACATACATATATATATATCCCAAATATTTTACTTAGCTCTTCCAAATTTCATGATCCCTAGATTAAACTCAGTTACCATTTGATTCATTTATGAACATCCCTCTCTCAAAATGTACAAGTCTTGCTCATAAATAATCTTATAATTTGGAAAAGGAAAGCAATTAATTAAAGTCAAAACGTAAAAAGTAAACTAACCTTACCAGAATAGTGTTTTAAAAGAAGCTAGTTACAAACATTCGATCCAATTAATAATGTGTGCGTGACCTTTCAACATAAACTTTAGACATGTAAATATGTATTAAAACTAAAGTTCCAAAAAATGTTGCGATGTAAAAATTGATAGTCTACTATTAGGACTCCAAGCTAGTGAATGTTTTAATTTGTTAATCAAATATATTATATTGTAACTCTTGAATGTTCTTTTTAAGACTCTTTTAACTATAGCTTGTTAGCCTTTCTATGCATGAAGTTGTTTTTAAATATAGCTTGTTAGCCTTTCTTTTTCTAAAATCATACATGAGGTTGTTTTTAGCATTGCAAAATATATATCTCTTAACCGTCTTTATTCTCATTTTGGTAGTAAGATGTTTCAAAATTAATAAGTAATTAAACATTTTAATTGATGAAACTGAAAGTCAAAATGGATAGAATAAATATACTAAGCCTCATATATATAATTATGTTAATTATGGTTTTGTTATATAAAAAATAAAACATGTATTTTTTTAGGGTTGGAACCATGGAGATTTAAATACAAATTCTCGGGCTGGATGCACCAAAACACATCAATTACCCTTCATAAACCTTAATTAGTGTTTGACAATTTATATTATTCAGAATAGACATTCTTTAATTATTGCTTTATTAAAAAAATAATAATAATAAATAAATAAATAACTTACCAAATGCAAAGAGAAAAAAATAAATAAAAAACCGTGTTTAATTAGGAACAACATTTTCTTGGTCATTTGTAACGGCCTATCTATAAAACAAAGCAAGGACGGATTTATGAAGGGGCCAAAGAGGGTACATGCCCCACTCACATCATATTGTATTGCATATAAATATATATTTTTTATTAAAAAAAAATATTTCTGTATATATTGAACATATATTAATGCGTGCCCCATAAGATATGATATAGATTAATTATTATTTGAGACAGGTTTATTTTCTTTTTAATTTTAGCCAATTTTTGTTGCTTAAAGTTCCTTTTATATATATATATATATTCCACATGTATGTTCATTATTTTTTTAGAAAATGTCTGGTACTACATATTACATGCACTTATCAAGATATTATTAGTTTAGTATATATTTAAAGTTTAAGAACTATATATGACACAAATTTAGATATTAATGAGCTAAAATTTTAATTTTATATAAAGTTGTCCCCCTAACATGTAATTCTTGATCTACCACTGTGCATATATTAGATAGTTATGATCATTTTGACGATGTTGTATTAGTTGAATATTAGGTCGATACACCTAAAATTATGTTTAACTGAACTTGTGCCCCTTGTATAATATTCTGGCTCCGTCACCTATACAAAGAGCACTTTCCTAAATCTTAATAACAATTTATGTTGTTTTGTACTTTTACACTTTTGCTTTTATCATGATGAAACAACTTGCCCAAATTTATAAATGATTGAAGATTTCAATTATTTAACTTTTTTCTTCTTCTTTTACAGTACTCATGGTTACATTTTAGTAAAGTTTTTTTAACATAGTAAAGTACGACACATTTATCAAGTTATTTGCTAATTATTCTAACACTGGCGGATTGGGTCTAGTAGATAATTAAGTGAATTTTATGAAAGATGATAAAAATTTATTAGCATCGCCAAAGATTAATTTTGTTTCTTCCATTGCTCTTTTCGCTAGCATCTTTATGATTAACTTGTCTAATTTTAATTTTCTCTCCAACAAATTTGCCTTATCCATTTTAGTATTATTTTTTAAATATATGTATACATATGTAGTATTAGGTACTTAATCAATCATTTGAAATTTGTCATGTAATAAAAAAAGGTTTTTTAAAAAATTATATATATATATTTTTTTAATATGTTTCGTAGAAAAGCGTCATGATATTACTCCATTAATCATTGAACTTATTTTTATAAGTCTTGTTCATTTGTGATAGATCATGTTTCTCTTGTAATAAGAAAAATCTAATCTCATGCAAGTCTAAAAATTTTGTCAATTTTGGTTGATGGGTATAGACATTAACGCATTCTTGACGGTCAATAATTTAAAAAAGAATTAATGGGTTAAAAAAACACCTTGAAAATGTAATAATTTATTCTCTATATTTTTAGATATTTAACAATGCATAGTCTTCACTGTGATAGATCTCATCAAAATTATGTGTCAATCTTTATTACACAATGACTTAATATTTATATAATTTACAAATAAATTTTAATCCATAATCAAATTATCATGTGAAGAAAATTATATAGACTAAAATTTAGAGTCACAAATTCAATTGCCTATGTTGAATATATATATATATATATATATATATATTTTGAAAAAAGAAAAGAGTAAATCCAATTTAATAGAACAAACATATGCATATTATTGGGAAATTGGTAAGAAATTATATACTTCATGAACTAAATTTTTATATTTTTATCTCATAAAGAAACGTCTTCTATTTAAAAGAATGGAAGATTAGATTAAAACAGTATGTAATAAAACAGAAATAAAAAACGAACTCGCCGAAGTTTTTTTATATATACCTTCACAAATAGACGGTTAAAAAATTTATTTTGTGGTGGTAAAAAATAATTAAAGGCGATAAACACTCACAATCCACAAATATTCACCAATAAAAATGAACTTTCAAAACTAAATATACTAAACTTAGAAATAAATTTGAGTATAAAAGTTGAGGGCCACTAACATAGAAAGGCAGAGGTAGGGATCAACCAACAAAACAAAAGGAAGAAGGAGCAAAATTTCAATAGGAAAGTAGTTGTGTCTGTGCAAATAGACACAGAGGAAAAGTTACAACTTTTTTTAAACAAGTGTAAACCTATTTTACACTTTTCTTCTGTGTCTACTTGCACAGATACAAAAGATCAAAATGGCTTTATTAAAGTTATCAATTTTGCTATGTACAATGCTATTCGGTTCTTCCCTTTCAAGGGCTACTTCTCCTAAGAACATATTCATCCTAGCTGGTCAGAGCAATATGGCTGGCCGAGGTGGGGTTGAGAATAATCAAGTGGGACAGCTTGAGTGGGACAGGTTAATCCCACCAGAATGTCAATCTGACTCATCCATCCTACGATTGAACCCTGCACTCCAATGGGAGATGGCACGAGAGCCTCTACATGAGGGAATCGACATCAACAAAACGGTTGGGATTGGTCCAGGAATGCCATTTGCTCACCAGTTATTAGCAAAAGTAGGACCAAAAGCAGGCACAGTGGGTTTAGTTCCTTGTGCTAGAGGTGGCACCATAATTGAACAATGGATTAAAAATCCTAGCAATCCTGATGCAACATTTTACAAAAATTTCATTGAACGAATCAAAGCATCTGATAAAGAAGGTGGGGTTGTGCGTGCTCTTTTCTGGTTTCAAGGGGAGAGTGATGCAGCTATGAGTGACACTGCCAATAGATACAAAGACAACCTAAAGAATTTCTTCACCGACATCCGCAATGATATAAAGCCTAGATTTTTACCCATCATTCTTGTTAAAATAGCCCTCTATGACTTTATGATGAAGCATGATACTCATGATTTGCCGGCAGTGAGAGCAGCACAAGATGCAGTCAGTAAAGAACTACCAGATATAGTGACCATCGATGCCTTGAAATTACCTATAAACGTTGACACACATGAAGGTTTTAACCAAGATCATGGTCATTTTAATACTACAACGCAAATTACTTTGGGTAAATGGTTGGCTGATACCTACCTCTCCCACTATGGTCATTTACTCTAGTTATATAATTTATCATTTTCTAATCTCTATTAAATTACTTATCTATCCCAATAAAACATCATTCACCTCTCTCTTTCTTTAAATCCCTTCTCTATTGAATCTCAATTTAATAAATACACACCTCATTTTATTATTATTATTTTTATAGTTCCTCATTTAAATAATCAATAATTTAAAGAAAAAAAGTTGTAAAATAGTATAGCTTAAATGTGAATAGAATTAAATAATTCCAAATGTTTTACCCGCTACTTTCAATGTAACATATTCAAGTTTCATCCATTCCGATTTAAACTAAACTAATAATAATATTAAAATTAAAAATAATATTGAGTATTTTTAATTTGTGTACAAATTTATACAATAAAACATGAAAATTATAACATGATTTCTTTTACGTATTTGGTATACTTTAAGATAACAAAAAAAAAAAAAAAAAAAAAGAGACTAATAGTGCATTGGATCTATAATATTGTTACATGTGTTCCTTTGTAGGCTTAAGTTGTATGAAGCATAACTTATGAGAATGAAAGATAACTAATGTGAACCGGAATTGTTATAATTGAAACTTGTTCACAATTAAAAAAAATCATGGAACTAATTAAAATACAACAACGAAACATAGAGAACTATTTTCTATCTAAGATTTAAATGAAAATTTGCTTCAAATCACTTGGGACCATTTAAACAAAAACTCTCTTGTTCTTCCAACTTTTGGTTCTTGAATCAAACCTACCATTTGGAAAATATGGTCCTTTTTTCTAGGATTGTATCAACAGTAGCGGAAGCACAAGGATCATCTAAACACTCAAATTCACTAATTTTGGTAAAATATAAAGCATGCTTTTGCAGAAACAGGTGAGTTTCAAGACATACCTCTTGTAGAACTTATTCAAAGCTCTTTCACCAAATCTTGTTGTAGACCACCTCAAGATCTTCTTCACTATTCTCTTGGTGCTCTAGATTGAGTTGTGGGACTCAAAGCCAGCTTGAATCAAGGGTAGAAGAAGAAATGCTCACTGTAGAAAACCAACTGAAGAACTCTTTCTTCAAACCAAAATTTCTCTCAAAATCTCTATAGATTGCATCCTCGTTTTTCACTCCATTTTCTTCACTATATTGCACATCAACATGCAAAGAAAATAGTTGTATGAGTTGCAGCTCATGCTTGGAGAAGACAAAGCCAAAGCAAATGTTTCATGTGTGAGCAACTACAAAGATGGATAATGGAAAATCTCTTTTTCCCATTTTAGTGTTTTGTTGTTGTTTTTTTCTCTTTTCAATTTTATCATAAAATCTATTTTGATTTTAAAAAAGAAAATTAATTAATTTCATAAATTAATTATTAAATAAAACTTAATTAATTTAATATCAAATATTAAATTAATTTTAACACATATCCATCTTTATATATTTAAATCATATTTAAATATATATAAATTCTTATATTCTGTTTAATTCTTAAATTAAACATGTAATTATATCTCATATAATTACTAATTCCCTTAATTCTAATTTGAATGTTTCAAATTAACTTATCA
This sequence comes from Benincasa hispida, assembly GCF_027475165.1. NCBI lineage: Eukaryota > Viridiplantae > Streptophyta > Magnoliopsida > Cucurbitales > Cucurbitaceae > Benincasa > Benincasa hispida. The sequence goes on from NW_028326617.1 coordinate 18,422, forward strand.
CGTTATTCTAGAGCTAGTCCGTTACGAGCTAGTAGGGGGACCTCGTGGACCTACAGATCATGGGCTCCAACGATCCGAGATTAATTGGCTAAACTCATTAGACCAAATTAATCCCCATTCGTTAACTAATGGGTCACTCCACTAAAGTCCATAGTTGCACTCCCCTCACTATAGATATATTATGTCTACATGATTTAACCATAATTAGCAAGTCGACCCTTCACAGGTTGTTCATAATAACGGCTGGGTCAAATATGTGTTTTACCCCCGAGAATACATCTTATTCCTCAAGTCCCTACTGATCCTCTAATGAACAATTGGTTTGTGATCCAATCACTAAACCAAACTCTCTCAGCCCAGTGAGAGGGTGGGGCCCCTGTTCAAGACCTGGATTCAGTACTTGAGAGAACAATCTTTCTTCTATCCCTAAATCGGGTAGGCGTAAACTCCATCTTGCACTCTATGTCTCCAGTTATCTATCCGGTCTTACCCCTGAAATAGAAGTCTTATTGAGTCGGCGCTGTTGAGTCAATCCTCAACTGTGCAAATCTAAGGGAAATCCCGAATAAACAGGAGTTCATAGTTAGCTCAAGATTAAGATCGAGTTACCTAGGTCATCTAGGTGAAATAGTCAGTCTTAAACAGTAAACAACGTTATAAAGTAAGAGTGACTTATTTCTCAGTCCTAATCTTATGCAAACTCATTGCATAGGACGCCTCTACTCCTCATGTTGTAATATGTACGAATTAGGATCACATCGTATATAGCACTTTACAACTCTTTGTAACAACTATAGGGTGGGCCGCATCCAATGGTGTTACCAGAATAAAGTACCCAACCTTATTCATGTACCATAGATCATTTTGACTATTCACTCGAACCTGATCCACTCTTATGTCTCCACACAAAGTTCAAGTACTCATACAATAGTCCTGGGTCTTAGTTTATTGGATTTAGACTTTCATACAATTTATGAGATCAATAACAAGTATATTGATAATAGAAAATGTTTATTATTTTATAAACTACGAGTTTTTAGGACATAAAACCCAACAATACTCCCACTTGGACTAAAACTCCTGTGGATCAATATATACAAATATATACAATGTTAAGTTTACATGGAGAGAATGAAATGTACAAATATAATAAACTAGGGCATTTCAATACCCATAAATTCTCCCACTTTCCCTAGTGATACAAAACTCGTAGACCTAGTCCTACTAGGTGCGAACACTTTAGCCGAGAGAGCTTTCGTAAATGGATTAGCTAAGTTGTCTTGGGAAGCAATCTGAGTGACGATAACGTTTTCTTTGTGTACAATCTCCCTAATGAGATGGTACTTCCGCTCAATATGCTTTCCCCTTTTATGGCTTCATGGTTCCTTTGAATTTGTAACTGCTCCACTGTTGTCACAATAAAGAGTGACAGGCAGGTGCATATTAGGAACTACTTCCAGATCTGTCAAGAACTTTTTGAGCCATACTACTTCTTTTGCTGCTTCACTTGCAGCTACATACTTAGCTTCTATTGTGAAGTCCGCAATACAATTCTGTTTGATGCTCCTCCACACAACTGCTCATCCGTTAAGAGTGAATACTGACCCCAAAGTTGATTTCCTTGAATCAATATCGGTTTAAAAGTCAGAATCAGTATATTCTGTAAGGATCAGATCTTGAGAACCATACACGAGCATATTATCTCTCGTTCTCCGAAGATACTTCAGAATGTTTTTAACAGTAGTCCAATGGTCAAGACAAGGATTGGACTGAAATCTGCCGATAATTCCTACGACATAGTATATATCGGGACAAGTACACAACATTGCATACATCTGATGGAACTCGAGACATACGCAGCGGAATAAGGACCTAATTACACTCTAATTGCTTTTAATTTAAAGGAAAAGATGCATGCAATTGAAGGAAGAAACAGTGAATTAAAAGGGATGGGATACAACTCCCAAACAACGCTTTTCCTCGTTGAATCTCAACCTGAACTCTTCTAGACCACCACTAGAGTTGACCTACTATACTCTGGACTCAGAACCGAGTTGTAGGACCCGGTGGGTGAAGAAAATTGAGAGAGAGAAAAGAGATGAAAAATAAGAAATGGACTTTGGGTAGGTTTTTGGGTTTTTCTTTTTTTAGCCCAATTTTAGAAAAACAATTTGGCAAAATTGGCAAAATTCTTTGAACTAAATTGAAAAGCCCAATTTATAGAAAAAACCATGCAACAATTGCATGAACCAAAATCATATAAACCCAACACCTATAATCCATTATCTTAGTGGGCTTAATGTCTCCACTATAAGTCAACACCTAGCCCACTATTTTGTTAGTGGAATTATCCAACAAAAGTTTGGATTTTCCCACTAACTATAGTCCAATGGCAAAACAGTCATTTGGTCCAAATCAAACTTTGACCAAAAAGTCAACATTTTGACTTTTTATGATTTTTTTTGTGTTGACTAATTTTGACCTCCCGAGCATGAATCCGCATTCATTTTCTCAAAATTCAAATTACATTTGAATATAAGGTCGGTCAAAGTTTGACTTTTCAAAGTCAAAAGTCAACTCTTTGACTTTTTACATCTTTGACCATTTCCATTATTTTCGAGCTTCCGAATATGAACGTATTTATATTCTTGATATTTAAATCACATTTAAATATTAAACCTGTATCTCTAAATTGAAAAACCCGACCACTATATCACATATACTTGTCGGTTTATCTCTCTTCACCTAATTCGAACAATTCAAATCATTCTATCATACTGTTCTAAGTTTATTCCATATGAGCTAGTAGGGGAACCTAATGGACCTATAGATAATGAACTTCAACGATCAGAGATTAGCTAGCTAAACTCTTTAGACGAAGCTAATCAACATTCGTTAACTAACGGGTCATTCCATTATAGTCCCGTAGTTGCACTCCCCTCATTATAGATATATTTGTGTCCATTTGATATAACCATGATTAGTAAGCTAATCCTTCACAGGTTGTTCGTAATCTCGGCTGGGTCATAAAAATCGTTTTACCCTCGAGACTACATCTTGTTCCTTAAGTTCCACTGATCCTCTAATGAAAAATTGGTTTAAGGTCCAATCTATAAACCGAATCCCTATCGGGCTAAGGAGAGGGTGGGGTCCCTTGTTCAAGACCTGGATTCAGTACTAAAGAGAACAACCTATCTACTATCCCTATAACGAGTAGGAGTGAATTCTGTCTTGCACCCTATGTTCCCAGCTATCCACCCGATCTTACCCCTAAAATGGGAGGCTTATTGGGCCAACGATATTAAGCTGCTCTCACCTATGCAGATCTAAGGATAATTTTGAGTGAACGGGAGTTCATAGTTAGCTCAGGATTAAGATTAAGTTACCTAGGTCATGAATTAACGAAATAGTCAGTTTTATACATAAAACGACATTTATAACGTAAAAAGTGACTATTTCATGATTCAGTCTTATGCAAACTCATTGCATAGGATACCCCCACTCACATATCTCTATATGAACGATTCAAGGTCACATCGTTTGTACTAACTACAAAGTGGACCGCATCCATAGTGTCCACAGAACAAGGAGCCCAACCTCATTCATATACTATAGACCATTTTGGCTATATATTTGAACTTGATCCACATTTATGTCACTACATAAAGTTCAAACTACATTAAATAGCCTCAGGACCTTAGTTTATTGGATTCAAGATTACTATTTCAATAACAGCTTTATCGAAAAACAAAACAGAATATGTTTATTAATTTACAAACTACGAGTTTTAGGACATAAAATCCAACAAACTCCCACTTGGACTAAAACTCCTAGTGGAGTATTACAATGTTGAATTTAAGTGAGAAACATATGAGTACAATAAACATATGAATACAATAAACTAGGGCATATACCCAAAAGTTCTCCCACTTGTCCCAGTTTACAAACTTTGTACACCTAGGCTCTATAGGTGACCTTCAAACACTTTGTCGTGAGGGCCTTTGTAAAAGGATCAGCAATGTTTTGCTCAGAAGACATCTGGGTCACTACAACGTCTCCACGATGTACAATCTGTCGGATCAAATGGTATTTGCGCTCAATATGCTTGCCGTGCTTATGGGTTATTGGTTCTCTTGAATTTGCAATTGCACCACTATTATCACAATATAGGGTGATAGGCAGATGCATATTTGGAACGACTTCCAAATCTATCAAGAATTTCCTCAACCATACTGCTTCCTTTGCTGCTTCACAAGCAGCTACGTATTCAGCTTCCATTGTGGAGTCTGCAATACAGTTTTGCTTCACACTTCTCCACATTACTGCTCCTCCGTTAAGAGTGAACACTGATCCAGATGTAGACTTTCTAGCATCTTTATCAGTTTGAAAATCAGAGTCAGTGTATCCAGTAAAGATCAAATCTTAAGTACCATACACGAATATGTAGTTCCTTGTTCTCCTAGGATACTTGAGGATATTTTTAACGGCAGTCCAATGATCATATCTAGGATTGGACTGATACCTCCTGACTATCCCTTCTGTGTAGCATATGTCAGGTCTAGTACATAACATTGCATACATCAGGCTCCCTACTACAGAAGCATAGAGAATGTGTCTCATATCCTCAACCTCTTGAGGTGTCTTAGGACATTGATCTTTTAACAAATGAATTCCATATCTATAAGGTAACAGACCTCTTTTGGAATTCTGCAGCTTATACCTAGACAACATTTTGTCTATATAAGTTGCTTGAGACATGGCTAGTGTTTTGTTCTTGCAGTTCCAAATAATCTGAATCCCGAGAACATACTGCGTATTTCCTAAATCTTTCATTTGGAACTACATTGCTAGCCATTTCTTGATGTCAGTTAGGTAACCTACTTCATTCTCAATGAGTAGAATATCTTCAACATATAAAACTAAGAACGTTATAGTAGAATTGACGATCTTCTTGTAAACATAAGGCTCGTCAACATTCTGTTCAAAGCCATAAGATTTGATCGCAATATCAAATCTTATATTCCAAGATCTAAAAGCTTGTTTCAACCCATAAATGGATTTTTGAAGCTTACAAACCTTTTGTTCTTGACCCTGTGCGATAAACCCCTCTGGTTGAGCCATATAGATACTTTCTTCAAGATTGTCATTTAGAAAGGCTGTCTTGACATCCATCTGCCAAATTTCATAGTCATAAAAGGTGGTAATGGATAAGAGTATTCTAATCGACTTAAGCATGGCAACGGGAGAGAAATTTAGTCCACTCCCTCTCTCTGGGTATAACCCTTTGCCACAAGTCGAGCCTTAAAAATCTGTACTTTATCGGCTTGGTCTTGTTTTCTCTTGTAGATCCACTTACAATCAATTGGTTTTACATCATTTGGTTGATCTACAAGTTTCTAGACAGAATTGAAGTACATAAACTCCATTTCGAGGTCCATGGCTTTGACCCACTGATCTCGGTCCATATATTTCATCGCTTGTTTATAGGTCGATGGATCCTTCATGCCGTCATCAGGTATGACGACTTGTGTTTCTGTTAAACCCAAGTAACGGTTAGGCTAATGAACAACCCTCCCACTACGTCGAGGCATTCTCAACTCTTGAGAAGGATGTGACTGACCAGATATACTAGTTTTATCTACTACTTTAGTAGATGAACTAGCTCTACCTGTAGCGTCTTTGGAAATTTCATTCAATACTAGTCTACTGCGAGGTTGATGACTTCTTATGTGGTCTTCCTCTAAGAATGTGGCATTTGTCGATACAAATATCTTATTTTCTTGAGAATCGTAAAATAGACCACCTTTTTTTTCTTTTGGATAACCTACAAATAGGCATAGTTTTGAACAACGTTCCAATTTTTTAGGATTTTGCACCAACACGTGTGTCGGGCATCCCCAAATCTTAAAGTGACGTAAATTTTATTTACGCCCTTTCCATAACACATAAGGTGTTTCTGAAACACTTTTAGAGGGAACATTATTCAAAATATAGACAGTAGTCTCTAATGCATGTCCCCAAAAGGAATCAGGTAACTTAGCAAAGCTCATCATTGAGCGAACTATGTCCAACAAGGTTCTATTTCTTCTTTTAGATACACCGTTCTACTGAGGCATATTAGGTGCAGAGAGTTGTGACTTGATTCTATGTTCTATCATATAGTCCTGAAATCTTAAGTTCATGTACTCCCCACCTCGATCTGATCGTAGTGTCTTAATTGTTTTATCTAACTAGTTCTCAATCTTAGCCTTATATTCTTTGAACTTTTCAAAAGAATTAGACTTGTGATGCATTAGGTAAATATGACCATACCTTGAATAAACATAAAAAAACTGATGAAATATTCATACCCACCTTGAGCTTTGACATTCATCGGTCCACAGAGGTCCGAATGTACGAGCTTTAAGGGTATTGTGGCTCTGAGACCTTTTCCAGTAAAATATCTCTTCGTCATTTTTCCCTCAAGACAAGACTCACATAGAGGTAAAGAATTGTCTTCTAACTGATTTAGGAGTCCATTCTTAACCAATCTCTCAATCCTTTTGAGATTTATGGGACCAAGTATTAGATGCCATAGATAGGCATTAGAAGAAATTTTTTTGTCTTTTATTCTGAGTTTCGGCTGTTCTAAACATCTCAGTATTTAAGACAAATTTTTCTTTAGTTAGTCTTAACTTATATAAGTTGTTTTCAAGTATAACAGAACAAATTTGAATACCTTTTCTGAAAATGAACGCTTCATTAACTTCAAAAGATATTTCATACATTTGTTCTAATATACATATGATAGATATTAAATTGTCTCATTTTAGAAGCATACAAAAAATCTTTAAGTACGATATATCTATCGTTGAAAAACACCTTCAATTCTCCCACTGCTTCGGCCGAGACAACCTCTCTTGTTCCAACCTTGAGGGTGATCTCGCCTTCTTCAAGCTTTTTCCAGGAACTAGTTTCCTGAGAAGAGAAGCAAATATGATTAGTGGCTTCTGAATCCAATATCCAGGTTGAGGTATCATCCTCCACTAAATATATCTCAACAACTAGTGAATCATATTTATCTTGTGCTTCTTTTGAGGTAGGGGCCTGAGGACATTCCTCAGTTAAGACAAATCTCAGGTCATCTATTACTAATGTTGAATTCAGATTTGTTTTCCATGTTGAGTAATTATCGTCGTTTAGTTTCTCGGAAGCTAAGAGTTGATCTAGGGAGCTAGTCATGCTGAAAAGAAAAACATATCCTTTTTAGTAAAAACATTAATCTTTTAAATCCAATCAAGTTTAGCAAAAAAACTAATAATGTACCCTTCATTATTATATTTTGCAACGATATTTCAATGGTTTAGAATAACCTCCACCGAGGGGTGATCTACTATTCCTCCGTTGAACCAAGACTATCTTGACTAGATACTATCACCAGAATAACTCTTATTCCTATAGTAACTCAGTTATCGCTACTTTGGTAAAAAATTTACTAACACTTAGTAATTCTTGTAAGTGTGACCCTTCATTTTCAAACCTCAAAGATCGGAATCATTATGCTCCCGAAGTTGAAAAGACAAGAATGAAAACAGACCTGAGAGACCCTATCAATTTCTAGAGTTCGCGGAGTTCCGAATCCTATAATACAGCCCTCCGATTGGTAAAGTCACTCCATGGCAGACATGAATGTACATTATAGAAATCTCATGGTGCGACCTAATGGAAGAGACCGTAGGATGTGTTGACACACTTCCTTCTCCCACTTACTATGGACAACTTCCCCTATTCACCTTGGTATTGAATCATGCAAACACTCTCCGAATGAAGTCTGCTCCCAGGGCAGCCCAAAGCCAATCATGAATCTCACGGTGTGAACTCTTAGGGACGCTAGAGCGAAAAGTACGTTACTTCTCTCTAGCTGAAGTGTTCTAGACGGTTAAGGTACAAAATACTTAGCGATACATTTAGGTTAACTAAACATATCCTAAGTCTAGGTGATTCATCCGAGTATAACTTTTATACTGGATTTTTAACCTACGATGTCTAGGTGATAAATAAATTTTATTACCTCACACCGCTCACGCATGC